>NC_056747.1:1216104107-1216406607 GCF_019279795.1 Protopterus annectens | reverse complement strand
TCATTCACTTTAGTAGTATGGTAGCCTTTCTTTGCATCTTACATACAAGCTTGACATCCTTACCCTTCTTTGAACACATCACCTGAGATGAGGTCTGACAAGGGCTCAGAGTAGTAATACAAACTCTGTTCATGGATTCTTTTCTCCTTCAGATGCTACTACATGATTATAACTGACTATACACCTTTTGTGTCAGTTATCAAACTAGAAGGTGACTGTAATGTAACTGATAATGTTACATTGTTTATTGTTGCTTTTTTTAAGGTGCGTCTAATAATGGCGTTTCATCTACTAGCTGTGTTTTGCTTAATTTCTGTCTTGTTATTGTAACTAGATTGCAACTGAAGGAGGATCCTAACAGTCTAGTTCTTCTGCCTATAAAATAAATACATACATATGTTTGTACATACAAATAAACAAACCTCAACATCTTGTTGGCACCGGCTACATGGTGGTTCAGTTCTGCTGTTAGTATTGCACTAAAGTCTTTTCTTGATCTTTGCTTAGGGTGACTCTTCACAGTTCATATTTAAATCTGGGATTATAACAGCCCAGAGTGAAGCACTTTTTATTTTGCTGTGTTAAACTTTGATGCTACTTGTCAAGTTGTCATTGCCATTTGGGACACCTAATAACAATGATATTGTGCAGAGTGTTAAGTAGGTGGGCAGTTAGTTCCTGTGGTGCAGGCTTTGATTCTGTCAACCCTCATTTGTCTACTGCGTGACCTGGAGCCAAGTCACTTAGACAGTGCATAGGACAATTGAGAATTTCGGCTAAGCTACTCAGTGGTCCTCTGGACTGCAAGCCTCATTAACTGCATATGAAAGCACTGTTACTAAGACCAACCCCTGTACAACCACCCTAAGCACTTCTTTCATTTGACAGGTTTTCCCAGCTAAGACATTTTGCTCCATGGGAGCCAGCTTCACTTCTACCAGTTTCGTCAGCTTCTTTCCTACTCAATATGGCTGCAAAAAGGAGGGGTATTGACATGAGACAGTAGGTGAGACCTGGAGTGGGAACAGAAAAACAGCATTTTGGTGACTGAAGGTGATTAAGAGGCTTGACAACAGGAAAAGAAAAGGCCAGGATACAGGTGGACTGGCCTGAATGCTTAGACTTTAGACATGAAAGGAAGTGTCCAAGCTAGTGGATAGATATTGTAGTAGACGTGCAAGCATAAACAAATTTTTAGAGCATTCAGATGACAAGGCAATAAGCAGCAGCAGGAAAGTGACAATTACCAGTGTTAGATGTGCATCCTCAGGTGTACTATTTAGCACAATGAGAAGGAAATGAAAGCATGATGATCACAGAGTATGGCAGTAAACAGGGGAGAAGGGCTTAGGGTTGGTATAGCAGTGGCTGAGAGTTGGCAGAAAAATCAGCTCTGTGCAAATGACAGGCTCTATCTAAGCCCAACAGAGACAGCAATGTTCAAAGCTGGGTTAAAATGGTATGCATACAAAATGATATCTTTAAAGTTAGATGAAAAGGTGATTGTGACATAAAAGTAGAAGAGCAGCGTATGAAAGAGAAAATGGACACTGAACATGACAGAAAAACAAACAAGGGTGTCTTGAATTATGGCTGGGTAGTACTGCTGTACAACACATCAAGTCAGGGAATTAAGATGGGGAGTTCCAATCAGTGCTGCAGCAAGAGCCAGTACACAGCACTAGAGGTGCCAAGACTATAGACTGCTCAGGAATGAAACAGAAGGAAGTGAATAAGCTGGCATAGTGATTTCCTGTTAAGGAGACGGCATCAGATACAAGATTATAAATAAGGAGGAATGTCCACCCCGTGAATACGAGAGAAAGAAATGAGAGTCAGCACGCAGGGTAAGTGCTGTGACAGTTAAGGTAATGGAATAAAGGAGAAATGCTGCTAGAATGAGACAAAGTGTCAACTCCTAGAAATGTCAGTGGGGGAAGTTGATAGAATGGAAAATGAATAAAGGAGTGAAGTAAGAGGAGGAGAGGGGCTACACTCATTGGACTCGATCTGTCAATCCAACGTGGGTATGAATCCAAGGTTAAAGGGTGAAGAGGAAATGTGAATCGACTAAGATCTTAGAGTAAGTGGGGTTCAGCCATCTTGTCTAGGAATGTATCAGAAAAGCTAGGGTTCTGAATATGGTCTTAACCAAGGCAGAGAGGTCCAGAGACATTCTGGAAAATACTGTGTTATCAAATGGCTATGATCCTCCTCTGTGTTTTGCAATTGAGGGGTGAGTAAGGCATCAAGAACAAGGCCTGAGGAAGAGGCAGAAAGAAGAGAAAGCCAGCATGACGTCATTATAACGTGAAGCTATTAATTAGGGTAGAAGAGAAGAAGTATGCAGGGTAAAATAGAGTTGTTGGGATAGATAGATGAGATACAGAATAAAAATGGTAGCAGAACGGTGACAAAGGAAGTATGTGTAGCAACGTTACAAACTGAAAGGGTGTTGAGAAAATGGGTCAAGAAGGAGAGAAAAACTTTCTGTTTATATTGCAGAAAATAGATGACCTGTGCAGGCTAAGTAAGGTTAACTGTACAATGTTATACAACAAAAATTACAAAAATGTTACCATACTTTGAGACTTGAATAGTCTGAGTTTGGCTAATAACAGTAGACAGCCTCTTTTCAAAACAATAAACCAACACACTCATGGAATAGACTTTTCTATTTTGATTTGAGCCTCGATGACTTAGTGGATTATTTCCTTAATATGAGTATGCAGGCAATAAACATAGCTCTCAACCTCTTAGCACACACAAATCCGTGCAAAACCAAAAGTAATAGGGTGACACAGCCCCCAAAATAGGGACAAATGTTAAATATTGATCTTATAAACTTAGAAAATGGCTAAAATAAAAGGTCTTGTGTAATTATGCATTTTATGAAGGATGAGAATTTTGAAACTCCACTGCCTGTCCTTATTTAGTGACTTCATTCCTCAATGATTTGCCAGAAGAATCACAGATTTTATGATGAACAAACCAAGAATATGAGGCAGAAATTTGGACAACCTACAAAAATCTGGACAGCTGACAGTATAGCCATAAATAAAAATAAACCAGCTATACAGATATATACAAAAACTGTACTGAAATTAATACAAGAAAATATTTCCAGCACAACACACAGAGCCCACGCGCACACAGACAGACAAACACAGACACGCACACTCATACACAGCAACAGCACCATCACTGCCACAAATACGTGAATTACCTGAGAAATAGCATTCTGATGTGTTATCATGCCATTGTAGTTACACTGTTGGCAAATAAAATGTTTTGGGGTGTTCACTTTTGCAGCTGAGCAACAAACCACAGATAAACCAGAGATTTGCCCCCCCCCCCCCCCCCTAAAAAAAAAAAAAAAAAACTCTGGTTTATCACTTATAACTAGCCAACCAGACCAAAATGTGTCCGTGCCAGCAAATCGATCTATAACTAAATTGTTGCAACATATCAAAAACAGATGGCAAGAGATAACATGAGGCAATCCATACCTACTGCATTTGAATATTCACGGACACAGCAAGCAACAAGTCTTGACACTTCAACAATAAGCCCTAACCCAAACTATTTTCCCGGTCAGAGTATGCACTTCTGCAGTCAGTCGCCTGCTGAAATGGATATTTTAGGTACAACAGACTTCCCTAACCGTTCCTTCATGATTATCTTTGAGTCTCCGTTTCAAACACACAGACACAACTTAATTTCCTTAAATCTGCTGTATTAACTGACTTGCAGTGATGTGTGACAGAAACAGTTCTACAACTGAAGCGGAGAAAAATTAACATCCGTGTTTGAATGATTACAGTCTCTAGAGGTATCAAGGAGAGTATGCACACCTTGGAAAAGAGCACGCTGGATATGACATGGCATGAAACTATTTCTTTAATATGTCAGAAAGTACTTCTCCAGAGAACCAAGAGAAAATTTATGTTTAACTGTATATAGTGACCTACAAATGCACTATTGAAATACAGAAACAAATAACATTGCCACTATTTAAATGCTGCTTTCTCTTCGTGCATGCTTTCACGTTGCAGCTGCAACATCAAACAGAAATACCAGACTAACTACTGTAACAAGCTAATAGCGAATAGCATTATCTGGCAGTATGCTTTAAATAACGTAGACTAATTTGAGTACCTTTTTATACAGAATTAGAAAACCAAAAGCGTTCACTGCATGACAGACCGCACTCTCAGGTAACTTCTGTAATATATACACAATTGATATTTTCTCATTTTAGCTGTCTACTGCGTGTTCCTTTTCATAAGTCAAGAACATACCTAACAACCTAGTTTGTCCCTCCTTCAGTACCCCCGTCCAACCTTCACAGCCGTTCAATGTGCCAGTCAAGCCTCTGGTAAACAATGGCAATATTTGCAAGTCCATAAAACCCAACAGTTTCAAGGCACCTCCATCATTCATGACCTGCTAAGAAGGCCGACTTATACTAATTTTGCTTTAGCTCTAGACAGCTCACATTTGCATGTCATTTTGCACTAAGAGGAGAGGATACCACAAGCAAAAATACAGTACAGCTTTGAAATGGGATATTTATATGATTGTGCATACCAAGTAACAGCATCTTGGGGGTCGGATTCGGGCATTAGCAAATAAAAATAAAACAAAAAAAATATGCCTACTGTAATTATCTTAAACAACACAGAGACAAACCACAAAGTAGTAGGAAGCACTGTGTGAAGCAAGGAACCCAAATGCTGAATCTCTTATTCCAGACGGAACAAAAGCAAGGACTGGAATAGAGGTTTGCACACCTTTTAAAAGAAACTTAATGCCGTGGGTGGGATTATAAGAACTTTGTGAGTGATGTCAGAGAAAGGGCGGTGATTAACTAAGTGATTGGCAGCGTTTGAGCTTCGGTCTGAGGCAGAAATGCGATTTTAGGGACGAGCCAGTGCCCCTTTAAGCAAGCATGTTCTATTTCTGCTAAAGTCTGCTGAATTCTTTGGTCAGTGGGACTGAAGTTAACTGACTGAAGTTAACTGACAAGCATACTGCTATTTGACAACCCGATACCTCATTGTTTATTTTTGGACCTGTGCTTGTAAGTATAGATGTCCTTTCATTTCACTGTTGCAGTATTCATAACAATAGGGATCCCCTGCCAAGAGCGGCCCAATGTCCAGCCACTATACCAAAGCCTTTAGGTTGTTTAAGGTATGCAGTATGCAGGTATGCAGTACAACACATGTATGCTCCTCGCATACTGTATGGCATAAAGGTGACATCCAGAAGTACCATTCTAAGAACTTCTTTGCCACCACTCTGAGTAACATCTTTTGATCGTCGGTCCGAATGCCCATTCTGTTGCTGTTTAACCAAGCTATTACATATAAGCACCCCATTGGTTTTTCTTTTTCTTTTAATGTCTTATCTTTTGCTATATTGTTGCTTGTGGGGTTTTGTGTCATCCAAGAAGGATAAATGCCAGTGTGGGAGACAGATTCCCCATAAAGACTGTCACGAACAGTGTCTGTTTTGCCTTGGCTTTTTGCATTACTATAAGTCCTGTTCTGTCAGGCCTTTGTTCCCAAAACCATTCATAGTAGGCTTTTTTCTTTGACACTTTGTCTTGAGAACCAACATATTCAGCTTCTTGCTAAAGATGTGATGGAGGGAACTTCCTGGAGGGAAGGCAAGAAACCTAAGCCAGAATCTTCTGCTGTTCAGCCTCTGCCGGACATCCCTTCTGAGGCAGGTTATAGCTTGGAAGTTCACCCAGCTTCATCATTGTATTCTTTTGACGTGACCGGGTTGGAGGCCAGCAGGGATCTAGCATTAGGCTCATCCAATGAAGCATTGCAGACTCCCACTTCAGACGTTGAGGGAACTGCAGCCTAAGGGTATTCTCCAAATTTTAGTAGAGAAGAAGTCCCTACTGCAATTATTGAAAGCATCCGGGGTTGGAGCCTTCCAATTTTTTTTTAAGGCAAACGTAGCCTTTAAGAAAAACCAGGAGACTAAACATATTTCCTCAGATCGTAAGGATCCACAGAGTGAATGGCTGTCCTTCACTCAAGGTCAGGGGTTATTTAGTGCTTTGATGGCTTTAAAATCTCCTCAGGGAGTTTCGGTTCCAGCCCCCCTTGTTTCTCTAGCCCCCTTAAGAGACCCAGAGAACAGGATTCCCCTGAGGAGGAGGAGGCAGATTCAGACGAGGAATCCCTTGCTTACTTCTCCCAGATTCCCTCTCCAATATACTGTGGATCAGAGGAAGAGCAATCTACCAGTCCTGATACTCCATTTGAAGATATTTCTTTTGGGGATATTATCTCTAGGATGGTGGAGTTCTTTAAATAGGATTGTGCGCAAGTCTGAGATGCAAAAAAGTTATGAGCTACTGCAGATGGATTCTCCCAGACCTTCTGCATTCCTTCCTGATTTGGTTGCTTTGTTGGATACATTTTCTAATCCTTCTAAGGCTGCAGATTCTCAGCCCCCAAGAAACCTAGGGTGCCTGAGGACTGTAAGTTTTTGTACAAATATCCTTCCACTGACCCTTTTGTGGTATCAGTAGCTTCTGACAAACCTTAATTGCTTCCTTCTCCTAAGTCGCTGTCTTCTGATAAAGGTAGTATAGCCATGGAAAGGCTAGGTAGAAGGTCTATACCTGTCTATACCTGTGCTGCCTTGGCTTTTAGGGCTGTTAATTATCAGACACACATGTCCAGGTACTTATTGGCTCTGCTTTCCCAGGCCTGTCAGGTGATTTCTGATCTTCCAGACTCTGTAAAACTTCTGCCCTTTCCCTTTTAGGGACTTCCTTCCAGGTGGCTTGTCATTCCATCAAGTTTAGTTATAATGCAGCAGATGCTTCTTCTAGGGCTGCTGCTTTTGAGTCAGTGATGAGGAGGTATTCTTGGCTTCAGCTTCAACCTTTGCCTGGTGATATTAAGTTGATAGATACCCATCCAGGTAATAAGCACTTGTTTGCTGAAGCTGCTCCTGATTTGATTAATTCAACATGTGTTTGTTTCTCCTGTGCCTAAATTTCAGAGAAAGTACCCCAATAAGCCAGCCTTTGTTTGCAGGCAATCTCACCCTCCTTCTAAGGGTAAAAAGGGTGGCAAGTGGGCTCCTCCTGTGAAGGTTACTCAGACTTCTGTGCCTCATAAGTCTCCTTTTCCTAATAAATCAGGTGCTGTATGACTAAGCCTATTATTCCCAGACGCTACTCTTTCTCTTCACCCATCTCTTTCTTCCTGTTTGGCTAAAGATTACTCAGGATTCCTGGGTTCTTTCCATTATCCGCCAGGGGTATTTCATGGTATGGAAATCTATTCCTGCTTTTGTAGGAATTCATCAGCCCCCTCAGGAACAGCTGTCCTTTCCAGGGGTGCTTTAAGATCTTTTGACTGAGTACTATTGAAGAGATACTTGTGTCCCAAAGGGGGAGGGGGTTTTACTCCAGGATGTTTCTGGTGCCCAGGAAAAAGAGTAGATGAGAGATGTCTAGAATTGGTCTCCAGGTAAACACCTTTCTGAAGGTGCCCTCTTTTCAAATGTTGTTCCTTCAGACTTTCTTCTCTCTTTTGCTTCCTTAGGCTTTTATCCGGTGTCTCAAGATCTCCATATTCCTGTTCATCATATTTTCAAGAAGTTTTTATGTTTCTGCGTTGCTTCCTGTTATTTTCAGTTCTCTGCTTTTGTCCTTTGACATTTCTACTGCCCCAAGGGTGTTCACCACACGCCTCTCTTCTGTGATTGCTTTTTGCAGGTTTCAGGGGATCCAAGTCCTTCCTTACTTGGACAACCTCCTGTTTCATGCATCTGCTCCAGACATCTTGTTGCAAATTCTTCATTTTGCCATTACCCTTCTGCAAAGGGTTCACAACAATCTTCAAAAAGTCTTTTCTGATTCCTTCTCAGGACCATGTTTTTCTGGGGTGCAGGATCCAGACTGTGCCTAATGCTGGCATCTCTGCCTCCTCCCAAGGCCTTAACACTCCTTTCCTTTTTTTCAAACTCTTCTTCCTTTTGCCTGTGTAACAGCCAGGAAGTTTGAGAGCTGTAGTGTTCATGCCTCCACCATTCTTATGCTCCCTCAGGCCAAACTCCACATGAGGAAGTTTCTGTGGTTTCTGAAGTCAGTTTGGCTTCAGACATCCCCTCAGATTTGTAGTTCATCTTCTGCCTTGTCTCAAAAAGGAACTTCAGTAGTGGATTCAGCAGTTTTCTCTAAATCCAGGGCTCCCTTTTCATCCTACACTTCCCTCTCAGGAGCGTTTGGATGCCTCTTCAGTAGAAAGAGCTCATCAGTGTCAGAGATTAGAGCTGTTCTTTGGCTCTTTAGGCTTTTCATCCTCTCTTCTCCCCAGGACCTCTCAAGTTGTTTACAGACAGTACCACAGTGATGTGGTATGTAATATGGGGGGAACAAGATCTTATCTTCTTTGCCAGTTGGCACTCTGGTATAGGAACTTGCTATTTAGCATCAAGTGACTCTTCAGGCAATTTACATTCCTTCAGGTCATAATATTGTGGTAGACACTCTGAGCAGGTCCTTAACTCAATCACATGAATGGATGCTTTACAGAGATGCGTTTCTGGACATTATCCACCAGTGGGGTACTCCTAAAATAGATTTGTTTGCCCTCCCTCTGAACAGACATCTTCTTGTTTTTTGTGCCCTAGTCCCAGGTTCTCTAGTTTGGAAGGTGGATGCCCTATGTTTTTCTTGGATGGGGATATTTCTTTGCACTTTCCCTCCCCTTCCCCTCATTCCAAAAGACCTGTTCAAAATACAACAGGATGCTCCCAAATTCTTGTTGGTGACTCCATTTTGGCCAAGACAGCATTGGTTCCCTCTTATTCTGCATTTAGCCAAGGGCAATCATCACAAGTGACCTCACATGGTAGACCTACTCCAACAAGACAAAGGATCTCAAATCCATCACCAGCTGTCTACTCTTCAACTGACACTGTGGGTGATAGGATTTTGATTCTACATAGACACCTTTTATGAGGATGTGCTTAGGGTCCTGCAAGAGGCCAGGAAACCCAATACAAGGAAATCCTACTTAACCAAGTGGAAGAGGTTTTCTGTTTGGTGTCTTCTCGTAACCTGGTTCCACTTTCTGTGGATGTTCCTTTGGTTCTGTCTTGTCTGTGTGAATTGCTCAATGTTGGATTGCCTTATTCTTCTCTTAAAGCCCACTTTTCAGCTACCTGTGTTTGTGTCTGCCTTTATCTCCTCATTTTGCTTCTAGATTTGAAGCTAAACAATTCTTTAAAGGTGTCCTTCATATTAGGCATCACAGGAAGCCTGTTCCTCCTTCCTAGGATCTTGATTTTGTTTTGGAAAAATTGACTCAGGCTCCTTTTGAGCCTGCAGCTTCAGCTTCTGTGCAACATTGATCTTGGACGACTGATCTTTTGTTAGCCCTTACTTCTGCCAGATGGGTGTCTGAGCATCAAACCCTTATGGTTTGTCCTCCTTTTTTGGTGTTTCATAAGGATGGGGTGTTCTTGCATACTAATCCTCCTTTTACGCCCAAGGTGCTGAATGAGTTGTCCCTTAATCAGTCTTTTCATTTGCCCACTTTTTTCCCTTCTCCACAGTCTACTAGTGAGAAGGTGCTGCACACATTGGATGTGCATAGACAACTCCAATTTTACATATTTTTTTCCATAAATCTGATCATCTCTTTGTTTCTTTTCATCCTAGATCCTTAAGATTGGCTGTGTCCAAGCAAACTATTTCTTCTTGGATTTCTAAAGCCATTTCTTTTTGTTGATCCTTTTGCGGTAAGAGCCTTCCTTCCTTCTGTTAAGGCTCATTCTACTAGAGCTGTGGCTTCTTCTGATATTTTTTCAAGGGTTTGGATACTTACTCTATTTTTGAGGCAGCTACCTGGATTTCTGTCTATACATTTAACAAGCACTACAAGTTGAATGGAAATTCCAGAGCTAGAGCTGGTTTTGCTAGGACCATCCTTCATGGCTTCCTAGAGAGCTCTGCTGGTCCGTCCTCCCCCCCCCCCTCTTCTTCCTGAGCTTTTGCACTCTCCCATTTATAATGAATACTGCAACAGTGAAATGAAGGACATAGTACAGTTGTGTAAAATCTTACCAAAATGGTAGCCTCACTGTTAACGGTAGATGTCCTTCTCTTCACTGTTGCAGTGTTCACTGCCTCCCTCAGCCCCCTGGTCATTTCTCTTCTGGATGTACTGATTACCTTTTTTCCTTGGACTGGCGTTCCTACTGGGGCTCTCAGTTCTGAGGACGGTATGTCCAGACGTCACCTTTATGCCCTATACTATGAGAGGAGCGTACGTGTGATGTATGGCATACCTTGAAGGAATCTAAAGGCTTTGGTGTACTGGCTGGACGTCAGGCTTCCCTTGTCAGCGGATCTCTGTTTTAATGAATACTGCAACAGTGAAGTGAAGGACATGTACCATTATGGTAAGATTTTATATAACTGTACTTTCAGTGAGTTTGGTCATACTGAAATGATTACATTTCTTGAAAAAAAAATCAGAAGTTGCGCCCTAGAAGCTTATTTTTGCCTCCAACCAGTCAGTGTATAACAAGGATCTGAAACGGTCCTGCAGCAAATACATTTTATGAGAAGATAATGACCAGAAGATTTCTGGCAAAAACTCGCACTTTACACTTTTCTGTATAGCTCCCCCATGGATCATTCAGTGTGTTCACTCTCATATTCGGATGAGAGTAAATCTCTGGAGGCTATCATCCAGGCAGTCATTAGGCTTCTGTTGTACTCTAACCTTTGTTACTTCATGTCCGCCCCACTGAGCAAAGTGCTTGCAATGTCAGGCCCATTTTGTAGACTTTTGCATATGCTATACCATGACCCCAGTGCCTCCTGCTTGCAAGTCTTAATGTTAAAACCCCTGTGCTGCATTTCTTCAACAGCTAATGTCCAATGGATGTCAGTGTGGCAGAGAGCTAGGCTGTCTGGCCTCCCCCATGGATGGACAAGCCACTCACTCCCCACAGTCTCTGGCTGGCTGTTCCAGCACTTGGATCACTAATGTAATCTATCCATACCATTTGGCTCACAGTTGAGGTGTTAATCTGTTTGCTTGCCATGGGGCTGGCCCTGAATATACACATTAATCTAGAAAGTTCTGTTATCACCTGGAGAACAGAGACGAACAAGAATCATCCCGGGTGTGAGAACTTCCCCTCCTCTTTACTCATGATACTCTGCAAAAAAGGATTCTTCCCAAGATCTCTTCAGCCATGCTAGAAGTTCTCTCACTTAAGAGAACAGCCCAAAGCTATCAACATTTTTTAGTGTTAATTTCTGCTTTCCAACAGGCCTCATCTTTGCAGTGCTTTGTCTTTTTCATTTCTGTGCCTGGTCCTGCATTTCAGGTTAGTGCATACGTTTTGTTTCTTTTAAAGTAGCAGGTTTTCAACCAGCTACCCCCTCCTATTTCTCCTGCTAGTTTCCCTATTTTTCCTTTCTAGTATTTAGTGTTTCAGGGAAAGTATGACCGTTTGTTCAAGGCATTATTTTTATTAACTGTTGACTTTGCATTCTTTCTGTTGCTGAGTTACTTGTTGAGTTTAATCACAAGATTATTTTTTATGGTAATTTTATCGCCATTAATGTTTACCTAAATAGATTTATGGTGCAGTTTTATTACCATAGTGTCTACAATGAGCAGTTGTTTGGTGTTGGTTTTGTTGCTACTTCTAGAGTACCATAGAGTAAAAAAAGACTCCAAAGAATCTGAAGTACAATGTAATGCAAAACCAAGATCCCTCCCTTTAAAACGGACATTCAAATGGTTTAAAAAGCTTTGGGGAGTTTATCTTTTAGACAAATGATGCATCCATGCTTTCAAGTTTTCTACACTGAAAGACCGAAGGAAATGTCATAACGATCACTGCTGCAGTAGCCTTAGCTGTATGGGTTGTAACCTGTTGAATACAACAGCCAACCAGTTTCCAAAGTTTTCAGGACATCTTCCATATACCCAAACTGATAGCTCGTGCTGACTCCGATTTGGGCACCAAGACCTTCAGAGCTCCCCTGCGGCTGAAGAGAGTGCTCTTATGCTGGCTTTCATGAATTGACAATCTTCTAACACTGTTGTATTGCTAAAACACACTTTTTTTTCTCTAAAACTTATTTAATTAAGATAGGAGAAAATGTTTTTAATAATTGTAATGTGACTTGTATACACTTTTAAACAAGGTTGTTACTTTCTTTTACTTCTGTGTTAAAAAGTTGTTTAACTTCAGTACAGTTACCACAAAATGTTTTATTTTACTTTTGAGTTGAGTGCCTTTTTAAGGGGGGAAGCTGTGTTTTTACAGCTTACCTGTTTTATTGACTACTGCTGCCAGGCTTCCCCAAGAATCGGGCACCTTTTTCATTTTAACCATGAAGCAACCTACTGGTCCCTCTGTTCGAACTTCTTCCATCCACAAAAAGTAAATGATTAATCTGATTCTGTCCGTATCAGTATTGATCACAGATGGGTCCTGGATCTGACCTCGGATCCGAGCTGCCAAAGTGAGCAACAGCTCTTCCACTCCCCTTACTTCCAGTTTGCCGCAATTGTGAACAGATGTGTTCCTGCTGCTCAAGTTCTCTTTACTTAGATAAGTACATTTTTTGAGGTTATTTCTGTCCTATTCTGTCCCCTTTTTCCTCTGTCCAATAAGGGTTTTCTAGTAGTAGTATTTTTAGGGCTAGTAAGTCGATTCTCCCCCCTTCCCAATTAGTTCTTTTTGCTGGACATTAGGGTATTTTCCGCCCTTTTTCCCATTTTCTTTTTCTTCTTCCCTTTTGTGAGAGTGTTTTAGTGTGCATTTTAGTGTGTGTTTTAGTGTGTGTGTGACTGCAACTGACTGTTTTGGGTTTTTTTTTTTTTATGATGGCTGAAAAACCCTCTGGTTTTCTATGCTGCTCCTCATGTGGTTGGAAGCTAGCTCTTGCTGACACACGAGGAGTGTGTTTGCTGTCTAGGAGAGCCCCATTTGGAGATTGAATGTGACATCTGTGCAGGGTTCAATCCCAGGGCTCTCCTAGATCATAGAAACAAGTTGCTGCTCAAGGGTCTGGATAAAGGGGGTCCCCTGGTCTCGGGGCCCCCCTCCAAGGTACCCTTGGATATCAAGAGGAAGCCCTCTTCCTCTTGGGATTTCCCTGCTAAACGGCCCAGGTTCTTGGATCCATGTACCCCTGATCAGAGTCCAGCCTTAGGGGCATCACCTCCGGTGTCATCAGCTTCGAAAGCCCTGGTTCACCCGGCTGGATCTGACTCCAAGTGCCGGAGGTCCTCTGATCTGATCTGTTTGAAATCCACCTGTGCTCTGACAACCTCATTGGATTCATCTGCTGGGAATCTTGTTCATTCGGATCCATCCAGGCCTTCGGGTCCAACGGCTCCTTTGGAGCCTATTGTTGTTATTGACTCTCCAGCCACCTCCAGACTCTCGGATCTGAGGAGGTCTAGCAGGTCCTCATCTAGGGACTGCAGGCATTCTACCCTCTCAGGCCATTCTTCAGTCTCTCTCTGTCTACTAGGAGTTTGCTCCCATTCGATATGGATCAGATGATGAGGAGCTTACTCAAAGCACAAATAGAACTGTGTGTGCTTCTGTCCGCTAGCCACTTGCCAAGGAGCATTTCACCCACCTCTGATCTCCTCTCCTCTCGTCCGACACCTGGGAGTTGGGCACCCCTAGGTCAGAGTTTGCCTAAGGAAAGGCTGTTGGAATTTGGTAGTGCCCCCACTCCAACACTACCTGGGTCCTTGGAGGGCTCAGACCACTTGTCCTCTGGGTTGGGTTTGCCTCAGGCCCAAGAAATCCCCAGAGGCCACCGGGGGAGGGTTCCTGTCTGGAGTTTTTGGACCCTTCCCTTGGGGACCTCTGCACTGGATAGCTCGGGGGTCTGATATTATATGGAGACGTCGGCACTGTGCCGGGGTCTCCCCTCCCATCACAGTCGGTTGTGGCCAACACAGAGGAGCATGGGCTTCTTCCAGTCCGTCCACCTTCTGGGTGATAGAGAGGACCATCTCCGGTTGGTCGTCAGCCTCTTCCTCAGCTCTGGATCCTACCCTGCCTGGTTCCGTTTTGGGTGGTGAGCCTGCATCATTGGTCTGGGTGCAGCCCCCCCCCCCCGGGATTGCCTTCTGAAGGGCATCACACCCAAAGGGGTGTAGGTCCTAGGAGAAGAGACCAGGAATGCCACTTTGCTTAGCCAGAAAGCTGTACCCATCCTTAAGGAGGCTTTTGGTGGAAAAAGTGGGTCTGTTTCTTCAGATATTCCTGTCAGAGAGAAACAAAAAATTAAATGCATGTCCTATCTTGTCTCATTACCTAGGACATGAGTAATTTATTGTGCTTAGCTCATGGTTTAATGCAGGCTGTTGACACTTATATGGCTGTTTTTGGTAAAAGAAATTGGGATTCTTCATTTTCTGAAGAGAGTCGAGTACGAACCTCAAAATGATTCTGAAAGCACAATTGCGTGGTCTCCTCAGAATTCTGATTCAGGTTCTGAGGAGAGTGCTTTCGGCCCATTATTTTCAGCAATTCTCTTTCTTTTGAAACTGTTTCTAGAATTAATTGGTTGTTTCAGTGGGAAGACTGTTAACTGTTCTTAGTTCATTACGACATATTATGATTAATTATAACTAGAATTTCCAGAACCTACTGCTCTTCTGTATGCTTTGAAGGATGTTTTGTCACAGCCTGCCCCTTCTCTAACAACAAGCCCACTGCCCCCAAGAAAGCAGATAAGACTATATAAAGTTTCTCAGTCTTAAGTTTTTATTCACTCATTCCAGGTCTGACCCCAGTAGCTATTGCTTTAGTGAATTTAACTGCTGCTAAGCATATGGTTAAAACTAGAGCCAAAAGCGTTCTCACCGACGCAACTAAAGCTACTCGTGCCACTATTTATTTCCTCCCCATGCTTCTTTATGGCTCTCCCATCCTCACTAAACTCCAGGCTTCACAAAAATTAAAACTTGAACAATACTATAACAAAGTTGCTAAATTTGCAGCAAATACCCCATTCAGAACCCACCATTGTGTAGCACTAAAAAGCCTAAATTGGTTAGAACTGCCTCGTCAGCTAGCATATACTCAGCTCCAATAAAATTATCCAACATCTATCTGCTTGTCCAGCACAAAAAAAAAAAAAAAAACATTCTATATAAATATATTCCCAGTCAGTCATTGCGAACCAGTGACCAAAAACTCCTGTATGTCTACAGACCTGTCAAATCTGCTAGACGTTGTCTGTATTCGTGCAAGGTTGCTAAGACCTGGAACTCCTTACCTGTATGCATCAAGTCAATAGCCTCCCTACCATCTTTTAAAACCACTCTGAAAAACTTCCTAGCTAAAATCTGGCATTTTTTCTTGCTCAAAACCAGGATAAACTATATCCCTAAATGTGAACAAGTACCCTTTCATTCCTTATACACCCTTATTCTTCCCTTCACTTAATTCATTACTTCTATCAAATTATCTTTAGACTTGCTCTCTAAGTATACCATAAGCCTGTTTTTCCCTCACTTCGTATTGCAAGTCCTATTTGTATTAAACTAAAATACCTTTAATGATTGTCTTATAACTTGTAAAGATTCTTTGTCATCACTAATTTGTTATAATTTAAACTGCAGATGTTATTTTTGAAGATTGTAAAATTATTATTCTTAAATTACTTTGTAATAAGTTGGAGCTTTTCTTCCCGGGCCTCTACTGAAAATGGGTTTCTACCCAGTCGGACTTTCCCCGTAATCAAACATCAATAAATAATCCCTGTCCTGACAAGAAGGCTTTTTTTTATACATTTGTTAAGTGTATTCCAATACTTGCGTTTAGAATTCTCAGCTGTCAAGCTCATATGTTGAAGTTTGATTGCCTGTTGTGAGACTGAGAGTGAGAGATTTTCCATCTGTATGTTCTTATAAGGAGAAATCTGCTTTGTGCAACTCTGTGTCTCAAGTGACTGTCCACTGTTTTAAATGTGTTTATATTTCTGCTGTTGCCACTAACAGGGCTTCTGCCACTGGAACTGTTACGAGGAAGTTTGGCAAGCTGCATTCTCAAAACCTCCAAGGGGATGTAAAAACTGAGATTTTATTTCTCCATTGTATAGTAAACTTTCAGAGGCAATGAAACAGTATAGTGAGAGAGTAAAGCTAATTCAAAAGATCCCTCTGATATTTCATCCCTCCTTGTCTGTTTGTGAAGGGATTAATTGCTTCCTTCCCAACTTTTTTTAAAAAGCAAAATAAAGTCTCTGAAAGCTGCTGGAAAGCAAACATTTAAAAAGCAATGGCAGGGATGTTCCAACATAAAATCAGGAACCCCTCAGAAAAAAAGGATATTCTAAAAAGTCTGAATAACATCATTATAAAAGGGATTTTCGGCCATCCCTCCTCCTCACCCTAGCAGTGCTTAATCCTTCCAGAAAGAATTAACTCCTTTTCTGTCTTTGGCAACAGATTGTTTCTGACAAATGAGTTCTGAGAGTAATTCACCAAGGTTACCAATGGCAGTAGGAGTCTCCCCCTTTCAGCAGATTCTTCCTTACCTGCCAAATGAGACTCTTCTTTTCCCTTCTGTCATTCAGCATATGCTGGCTGAAGGAGGTGATAGCTTGCTATTCTACTTGGTTAGGAGAAGGGTTTTATTCCAGGATATTCCAAATGCCAAAGAAGAATCTTAGTGACAACTTCTGTTTTTTCTGAGTCCGTTTGTGATAGTTCCAAAGTTCAAAATGCTGTCTGTTCACAACTTGTTTCCCCCTTATTCCCAATTTGAGTTTTCATGTGATCTTAGATTTAAGTGATGCATATCATCACATTCTTATAGATTCAAATTTTAGATATTTATTGAGGATTTCTGTGTCTGGAACACATTCAGTTCTCTGCATTACCCTTTGATCTGTCTCCTGGTCCAAGGGTGTTCACAAAGTGTGTGGCTGCTGTGTTAGCCTATTGCAGACTGCAAGGTATTCACATTTTTCTATATTTAAATGACTTGCTTATTTTTGCAGAGTCTTTTTCAAAGTGCCAGGAATCTCTGTTTGGTAAGAGATCTTCTACAGTGGCTGAGATTCCAACAGAACTTTTCCCTGACTCCTTCAAACAAGATTGTTTGTCTGGGGTGTGTTCTGGACACCTGAATTCAAAGAGCTTTTATCCCACATGAAAAAATATATTTATATTTAGATATGTTACTGAGTTTTTCCACTAAGGCTACCATCTCAGCAAGGGAATTCCTCAGGATTCTGGGCCTCATAGCACATGTGATGTTCATGGTATGGCTTTTGAGACTACATATGAGAAAAATCCAGTGGTACCTGAAATCTCCATGGTCCCAGCATCAGCATCCCCTGACGTTTCATATTCCAGTTTTGGGTTTTTTGAAGAGAGAGATTTTGTGGTGGAGGCACCTCAGAGTCCAGGTCGCCTCTTCTTCCTTCCTGCTCCAGCTCAGTTCGTCACAACAGATGCCTCAGACATTGTTTAGAGAGCAGTGTCTATGGGGATAAAAGTGCATGGTCTTTGCAATAAAAAATAAAGACCAAAACACACAAACATAAATAAGGTGTTAGCTATTACAAATGCTGACAATTCTTTCAGCCATCTGTGACATAAAGGAGATGTTGGTTCTTATAAATGCTGCCAATTCTCTCAGCCATGTGTGGTCTCCGAGACCTCTTCATGTGTTTATAGATGACAAAACAGCAATGTGGAACATATCAAGGAGGAGCCAGATCTTACCCTCTGTGGAGACTAGCCATTTTAGCCTGGGATATAGCTTTTCAGCACAGTATCACTCTACAGGCATCTTGCATACCATTCGAGCACAACTGTGTGGCAGACAAGCCAAGCAAGACCAGGACAGACCCTTATGAATGGAAACTAAATCTGGGGGGGGGGTCTTCAAGAATTGTTCCAACTTTTGGGAACAACTTAAATAGGTGTGTTTGCCTTCACTCACAACAATCAGTTGGCAAAGTTGTGCTCCAGGACTCCATGCAAAAATGCTTGGGAAAATTGATGTGTTTTCTTTTCATTGTGCAGAAATGTTCCTGTATGCTTTTCCTCCCTTTCCAATAATGTCCAGGGTACTTCTGAAGATTCAGAAGGACTGCCCAAAGATAATTGTGGTGACTCCCTTCTGCCCAGGCAACAGTGGTTTTCCCGTCTTTTGGAAATGACTATAGGCAGTTACCACAAGCTTCTTAACTGACTGGATTTACTCACAAGATTTGGGGTATTTGATATATTCTGACCTCAAATATCTTCAGCTGACTGTTTGTATGATAGAATTTTATTACCTTTAGGCATCTTTTTTTTTTTCTGAGGACATGCAGGCGGTATTAATGGAGGTAAGAAAACCTGCTACTGGAAAATCATACATTAACAAATGGAAAAGGCTTTTCTAGTTAGTGCCTGCAAAAGAACCAGCACCTATTCAGGGCTAGTGTTTCTCTGTTTTTACATTATTTAAGTTATTTTATAGCCTGTCTTGCTTGTCAGTCAAGGTCTTTGTGGCCAATTCAGCATGTCTGCCAATGGATCCCCCTCTTTCGGTGCAATCTCCTGTGAAAGTGTTTATGAAAGGAATGTTACATAAGAAGCCACCTGGGAAAACAACGGCAGCTCCTCATTATATTCTTACGTTTTATGTTAGAAAATCAAAGTTTTGTTCCATTTAAGCAGCTCATCAGGCTGCCTTGAAGTTGGTAACATGGAAAGCAGTCTTACTAATTCCTCTGCTCTCTGCAAGAAGAGCATCTGAGTTGCAAGCTCCCACGGTGGGTCACCCTTATCACATTTGCTGTGAAGATAGTTTCCTTAAGAACTAATCCTTCATTATGGAAATATTTGTGGAAGTCTTAGGTATGCCAGGATTAGAGGTAGATGAGGCTCAACAATTAACATTTAAGATAGGAGGGGATGAAGTAAAATGGTGATGTATAATCAGTCTGCAGGAAAGTCTCCAGGAATAGATGGTATTCCTGTGGACGTTTGGAAGCTAGGAGGGAAAAAAAAGTGATAAAGATCTGGAAGGTTATATTTAACAGTATTTTAAAAGGAGGGGAAGCACCAACATCCTAGAAGAGAGCTGTGGTGACAATAATACCTAATGACAGTAAAGACCCATCAGATTCAGTTTTATATAGGCGCATTTCAGTTTTCAATCATGATTATCAAGCAATTGATTGTCTATAATAGTTAAAAGAATGGCAAAAGTGTTGCCAGAATGTATAGATATTGATCAGTGTAGTTTTGTGGAGGGGAATGAAACATTTGACAATATTAATAGAACAATGGTGATTCAGGGGGAAACAGAATGTAAGAAAATATCACTGGTGTTGAAGGGTCTTGCTGCAGAGAAAGCATTCAGCAGAGTAAGTTGGGATTTTATGTGTAGGCCAGTGGAAGCATTTCCATTCCCTGATAGAATAATAAGGTTAATTAGGAGGATACATGAGGTATCAGTGGCAAAAATTAAAGTGGGAGTGTTCTTCTCTGATAAGTTGTTTCTGAACAGAGGAACCAGGAAGGGGCGTTTTCTCTCCCCTTTATTTGTGTTATATGTAGAATTATAGGCTAAGAAAATAAGGGATAAAAATTTCAACAATATAATTGGTATTGTTATCAAGAAAAGTTGGCTTTATTTGCAGACAATATTATTTAGTATCTGATAAAACCAAAAAAGGACATCTCAGTGTTGTGGAACATTCTGAGACAGTTTCAAGTCTTTTTATGATATAAAAATTAATGATGATAACATAAAGGCTATAGCTGTAAATTATGTAGTAACACATGAATTGATTCAGCAGTACCCATAAATATTGAGACATGATAAAATGAAGTGCTTGGGAGTATGGGTTAAAAAGTATTTGGAAGAGACTAAACAAATGCTAATACAAAAACAGAGAAATTTGAAGCTCTTGTTTATGGATATGGTTAGCAAAATACAAGCAGTGAAAATGTTTAGTCCCTTAATTTTATACACAGGTTTTACATATTTTATCAACCAGAGAAGTAGTTGTGGGTAGTAATTAATTAAAGAGTTGAAGGAATTTGTCTGGGTGGGGAAGAAGACAAGAGGCAAGTGAGGTTGATCCTTCCAACAGAACAAGTTGGATTGGGATTACCTGATTTGAAGGGATATTTTATAGCTACACAGTTAAAGCTTATATATATATATATATATATATATATATATATATATATATATATATATAAACTAAGAAATGAGCTTCATGACAATAAAGCATTCAAAACATAGTAAATCACACCAACAACTCTTGTAGAACTTTAGCGCTTTCGTCTTATTTATTATCAAGACTTCTTCAGAAAGACACGTTTCATAAGTCTTTCTGAAGAAGTCTTGATAATAAATAAGACAAAAGCGCTAAAGTTCTACAAGAGTTGTTGGTGTGATTTACTATTTTTTGAATGCTTTTATTGTCACAAAGTCCATTTCTTAGTTAAAATTTCTTCTCTTCGTTCAATTTTTTTGAGTGCGGTTAATTTTAGATATATATATATATATATATATATATATATATATATATATATATATATATATAAATAACTCAAGCAGAAAGATATAAGGGATGATGAAGCAGAGGGGTATTCAAGAGAGTGGGATTTTTGATGCAGATCCTTAATGAAAATAACAGCAATGCAGAATGTTTTATTCATAAAGTAGAAGAAAGTATTCTAAGAACTAAGCCAACGTGAGACTAGAGAAGCAGTATGCCAATAGGGATGACTGCAATTAGGGGTACAGATAATGGGAAAGAGGGGGCTAGAATTTGCTGGAGAAACTGGCAAAGGAACCAAGGTATTGGAAGCACATAATTAGACAGGGAATGGTAATGAGTGGGAAGAGGCCGAGAAGAGATTTGGACTGCAGGTTAGACACTGACTTCTGTGTCCAGGAGTGCTATTAGAATAGAGGCAAAGATAAAAGTATAGGGTGAAAGACCAGCTCTGGTACAGTTTTTTACTTGAATCTAGATCAGAAACTGCTGTTAAAAAAGGAATAATTAGTAGGGCATATAAAATATTGCACGGTAACTGCAAGAGGAGGTAAACTGGGAAAAGAGATTAGTTAAGCAATTAACAAGGAGACAATAGGATGACATGTTCATGAATCCTAAATATGCACATTTGCATGATTGTGGTGTAATCCATCCTTCCATGTCTGCGAGGAGTTTGTATATTCTGCACTACCAGGACACCTAATTCATATTAAAATAGCAATAGAGCCAAGGAGGTATTTTTGCTTCAGCATAGAAGCCATTCATTTTTGTTTTTCAGTTTTGTTTTCCATTTGAGTTCATCTTGGCCCCCATGGTGCTTGCCAAATGCACGACAGTTGTAGTACACTTCAGATTGCAGGGAACCAGAGTCTTGACATACCTGGGTGACTGCCTCCTGGCAGCCCCCGTTATGGACCATCTAAAGGCCTCCAGAGACTATCCCCTCATTCTCTTCCAGTTTTTAGGGGGCTTGGTAAAACTACAGAGCCCTAGCTGACCCATGCAGTCCAATACATTTATCAGGTGCAAGATGGATACTCTGGTTTGCCCAGTTTTAATTCAAGAAGGTATAATTGAAACTGTTTGGGCAATAGTATCACATAATCTGCAAAACAATCAAGCAACAGCAGCACTCTATCTGAAGGTACTGGGGCTAATGTCACCATTCATTTGTATGACTCCTATGGCACGTTTTTACATGAGGGTATTGCAATGGATGCCTCAGAATTTAGTGCAAAAATTATTGGATCTTGTAGGTTTCCTCATTCAAATCTCCAAGGATCACCTCAGGTGGTGGATTCATGAGTCAAACATGTCTGTGGGCAAACCTTTCCAGACCACCTTCCCAACTGAGAGGGTCATTAAGGATGCATCTGCTTCAGTTCTAGAGACACTGTCAAGATGAGACCTTCCAAGGGACATGGGCACATGCAGAAGTCTAATAACAACCAAGAAGAAAATTCACAGTGTGGCGATGTTTACTTCCTAAATTATGTACTTAGTTCACTTAATAAAAATCAAACTGTAAAATATAACTATAAAATGCGTGCTCCAAAATAATCAAATAGAAAATAGTAGATAGTCCACAGCTGAGTTAAAAGTGGAATATCCTTTATTGGTTTGTGTGTTTCAATAAAAATTTCAGTAAAGGATATTCCATTTTTAACTCAAATGTGGACTACCTACTGTTTTCTGTTTGATTATTTTGGAGCACGTATTTTATAGTTATTTTACAGTTCAGTTTTTATTAAGTGAACTAAGTACATAATTTAGGAAGTAAACATCACACCCTTCACACTGCAAAGTTTCTTCTTGGTTTGTTTCGGACCCAGTATAGGTTGCATAGCGGGTTTTTCTGAAACTTTGAGGGATACCACGGATTTCTGTCTTTGCAGAAGTCTCATAACACAGCAGCATTCTGGAAATGAGGGCGGTCTTTCTGACTGTACAAGCATTTCAAGACACACTCCCTCCAGGTGCTGTTGCCATCTGCTCCAGCAACATGGCTGTGATGTTGTTCTGTCCCATTTGCCTAGATGCCATGCAGTTTTGAGAATGGGCCTTTGCACACAATGAGTTTCCTTATTGTCAGTCATATCCCAGGACAAACTGCATCATTAATGGATAGGCTCAGTTGTTGCTTGCTGATGTCTTGCAAGTTGTTCTCAGCCAGTCTGTAGCGAGGACTCTATCAGGAGTAGGAGAAGCATCACTGACACCTTCATCCCTAACTAGTTCCAAATGCATCAAAACTTTTCCCGTATTCCTTGCTTGGAGGATGTCTCAGAGATGCATTCATCCAAAAATGATCCCTAGATCACCTTTCCCGTTTCTCTCTTTTCAACGTACTCATGTGATTTCTAGAAAAAGCCAAGATATGTAAGACCAAGGTCATTCTGATAGTTCCATTTTGGCCCAAGCAAGTTTGGTCACCTTGATGTTCATCGTGTTACACTGCTGCAGTCATTACACTTGGGTTTTCAGGCGGTTCCCCAGTCGGCCCGAGTTCCAAAGTCTTGGTCCGGCGTCGGTTGCTGCCGCTTCCTCCCTGACGTCAGTGTGACAGGGGTATATAAGATGCAGCTGACGCCATTTTCTTCAGTCTTTCTTGCCGCGCGGTGCCCGAAGCAAAAGCAGTTTGCAAGTGCTGGTTGGCCGTCTCCTGAGATTTTCATTCCGAATCCAGAACCGAAGTCTTCTACAAAGCTAAGTACCCCGTTGGGGAAACTTTTTCTTGCCTCAGACCGATGTCAGTTAAAGTTAATAACTGTATTTCTTGTGGGAAGCAAATACCTCATAAGGATTTCCATTCCTATAGTATCCCATGCCTAGGCCCTGACCACGACGTCACTGGTTGTCGGTTTTGTGCTAGGTGTAACAAGCGCACTATTAAACGTCGGTTTGATTTTGCCCGACATTATTTTGGTAGAAAATTCAACTATACCATGCTGTCAGAACTTCCGACGACCGGAATACACAAAAAGCGCAAAGACAAGGATAGGCATCCGAGGCCCAAAACTGACGACGAAGCCTCTTCTAGGCCAGTCGCCGGTTCTCTGGTTTTCAGTGAGGCACCTTTGCAGCCCCTGATGACCGCTTCTGTAGAACCACAAGCCGCATTTGACTCCCACGTGAGATGGCTGGGCCTTCGGATGCACAAGTTCTTCAGCCTACCGAAACTAACCTTTCAGAGGGATCCGGAGTAGCTGAGCAAGCCACAGCTATAGAGGATCTTCAGACCTACTCAGTTAAGCATTAAACCCTCAGCTAAGTCTAAGCATCCTTTAAAGTCAAAGAAACAAATACAGCATTCTCCAGGACAGGCCTCCATGCCTAAGAAACAAATGCTCAAAATGGCCGAAGATCTAATCACTCTGATCAGGGGGTCCCATCCCCCTCCTGATAAAAGGCCTAGACAGGATGCAGACTACGACTCATCCGACCAGGTGTCCATCTCTTCTGATTCATCCTCAGACTTAGGATACTCCTTACCCCCTTATGAGGATTCTGATGCGGAGGACTCTATTCCATCAGCCTCTCCACCTGAGGACTACTCCTTTGGGGAGACCCTACATACCATGAGGGAGCATTTCCACTGGGAAGGCCAGGATTATTCAGAATCCAAGAAAAGGCTCGGAGACTTCCTTTTATTACCTCAACACAGACCCCTTGCTATTATGCCAGTGTTAGATATTGTGGATGATGTGTATATTGAATCCAGCTTAAATCCTGATTCCTTACCTCCAGCTCCTGTTAAACCTGACAGATACTACAGAGTCCCCGACTCACATAAATTTTTGTATAAAAGCCCTGTAGCTGACCCTGAAACTATTTCTCAGGGACCCAAAGGAGTTAAGGCCTCATCAGCCAAGAATCCAGTTCCCTCTGACAGAGATTCCAGAGCATTAGACAGATGGGGAAAGAAAGTATATATGTCTGCAACTTTAGCAATGAGTGCCTTAAATTGCCAGTTTCACATGCTAAAATATCTGCAATTTTTACTGTCTCATTTAAAACAAAAAATGCTTCCAGAATCAGATCCTCCTAATTTTAAAGAAATGCAGGATTTATTGCATGCAGCTGAACAAGTGGGAAAGCATACTTTGCAATGTGGATGTTCATCGTGTTACCCTGCTGCAGTCATCACACTTGGGTTATCCTGTCGTCAGGCAGTCCCGCAGTCGGACGGAATTCCAAAGTCTTGGTCCGGCGTCGGTTGCTGTCACCTCTTCCCTGACATCAGTGCGCCAGGGGTATATATAATGCAACCAACGCCATTTTCTCCAGTCTTTCTTGCCGCGCGGTGCCCGAAGCAGAAGCATTTCACAAGTGCCGGTCGGCCGACTCCTGAGATTTTCGAATTCGAATTTCAGACCGAAGTCTTCTATAAAGCTAAGTACCCCGTTGGGGAAATTTTTCTTGCCTCAGACCGATGTCAGAAAAAGTTAACAATTGTATTTCTTGTGGGAAGCCAATACCTCATAAGGATTTTCATTCTTATTGCATACCTTGCCTAGGCCCAGACCACAACGTCACTTCTTGTCGGTTTTGTGCTAGGTTTAATAAGCGTACTATTAAAAGACGCTTTGATTTCGCATGACACTACTTCGGTAGGAAATTTAACTACAACATGCCGTCGGAGCAACCGACTACCGGCGTGCACAAAAAAACGCAGGGATAAGGACAGGCAGCCCAGGCCTAAGCCAGATTCCGAGGCCTCGGCTGATCCGGTCTCCGGTCCATAGTGAGGCTCCGACGCAGCCCCTGACTACCGCAGATCTGGAACCCGAGACCGCTACGGAAATTTTGACGGAATGTACCAGGCCGACGCGGCCTTTTACTTCAGGCCCTTCCGACGACTTTGCTTCTAATGACGTCGGTGCTACAGAAACGCCATCGGTTTCTGAAGGTGTTTTCAGACAGACGACTCTCACCATTAAACCGTTTTCTAAGTCGAAGACTCCTTCTAAGTCTAAAAGGACTGCACTTCAGTCTCCTGTTCAAGGCCCTATGCCTAAGAAACAGATGCTCAAAATGGCTGAAGATTTGATTTCTTTAATCAGGGGTTCACAGGCCCCTCCTGACAAAAGGCCTAGACAAGAGGAAGATTTTGCTTCCTCTGAGCAAATGTCCATTTCTTCAGACTCCTTTGAGGACCAAGACTATTCCTTCTCTCCTTATGAAGATTCTGATGCTGAGGACTCTACTCCCTCAGCTTCTCCTCCTGAAGACTACTCCTTTGGGGAAACCTTACACACTATGACGGAACATTTTCACTGGGAAGGTCAAGACTACTCTGATTCAAAGAAAAGGCTCAGAGAGTTTCTTTTACTCCCCCAACACAGACCACTTGCCATCCCACTAGTTTTGGACATTGCGGATGATGTTTACTTAGAATCCAGTTTCAACCCAGACTCTCTACCTCCTGCTCCGGCTAAGCCTGACAGATATTACAGAGTGCCTGATTCCCACACATTTCTTTACAAAAGCCCAGTAGCTGACCCAGAGACTATCTGCCAGGGTCCCAAGGGGGCTAAGGCTTCTATGGCTAAAAACCCAGTACCTTCTGAGAGGGATTCCAGAGCACTAGACAGGTGGGGGAAAAAGGTTTACACCTCAGCCACACTAGCTATGATGGCACTGAATTGTCAATTTCATATGCTTAAGTATCAGCAATTTCTAATCTCTCAGTTAAAGCAAAGAATAACCACTCTCCCTCAACAATCTGAATTGAAAGAAGTACAGGATCTGTTGCATGCCACTGAGCAGGTGGGCAAACATACCTTACAATGTGGGTTTGATTCTTTGGAGGCCTCCTGCAGAGCAGCTGTCACTGGGTCTGTTATACGTAGGCATGCTTGGTTAAAGGAACAAACTCTGCCTGATCATGTTAAAGCAAAACTACTAGATGCTCCCTTACAGCAGGATGTTCTTTTTGGAGTTAAATCAGAAGAAGTTTTAAAGAAAATGGAAGATAAGGCAAAATCTATGCAGACAGTCAAAGATTTCTACAAGTACAACCCCCTCACTTCAGCAGAAACTGGCCAACAAAAAATTGGTCCTTTCCAGCCACTGACAGACCGCAGAGGGGTAAATACAGACGCCCAAGGGACAGAGGACAACCACAAGCTCAGTATAAACCTCGCCAATGGGGCACTACAACACAGAAGGGAGGAGAAGACCGGTCTCAATCCACCAGAAGGCAAACTCAATGACTTGCACCTCATCTGGCCAAGCAATATTCTCTTGGCAGCCCCCTTGGGGGGGAAACTCGCACTTTTTGCAGACAACTGGCACATAGTCACAAAGGACAAATGGGTCCTAGACATAATTTTGCGAGGATACAGATTCCACTTTCACACCTTGCCAATGAAAAGAGGAATGCCAAACCTGCCACAAAATCAATGGGCAGAGGCACAAAAGCAAATTACAGCTCTCATGGACATGAGAGCCATTCAACTGGTACTTACTCGAGAGCAAGGCCAAGGATTTTACTCAAGACTCTTTCTAGTGCCCAGAAAGGACAATGCCTGGAGACCAATTCTGGACCTTTCAGTTCTAAACACTTACTTACAAGTACCCAAATTCAAGATGCTAACACTACAGCAGCTACTTCCCATGTTGGGCAAGGAAGCATGGCTAGTAACGTTGGCCCTCAAGGTGGCATACCTGCATGTCCCTATCAGACAAAGTTGCAGAAGATACCTCCGTTTCATTGCAGGTTCAACCCATTACCAATTCTCTGCACTGCCCTTTGGCTTATCTACTGCGCCCAGAGTTTTCACAAAATGCCTGGCACCAGTAATTGCATACTGCAGACAAAGAGGAATTCAAATATATCCATACCTGGACGACTGCCTCATCCAAGCAGAAAGCAAAGACATTCTCTTACATCATCTGGCCTTTGTAAAGCATCTACTAAACTGCCTGGGGTACACAGTAAACGAAAAGAAATCAAAACTAGTACCCTCACAAAAAATGACATTCCTGGGTGCCAGCTTGAATACAATGGCCCAGAAGGTTTATGTTACACCAGACAAGCGACTACAACTGACTCAATATTTCAAGACAATGGCAACAAAGACCCAATTAACTGCAAGAAAAATTCTGCAGGCTTTGGGCTTCATGGCATCTTGCTTACTAATAATACCATTTGCAAAGCTGCATATGAGGAAATTACAGTGGTACCTAAAAAGCGTATGGTCTCAACACAGCCACAGCTTGGACACAATGATATCTCTCATTCCCTGCCTACAACAGGAATTTCTGTGGTGGTCACAGGCATGTCACCTCAACAAGGGTCAGCCTTTCACCTTGCTCCCAGCCAGGCAGACTCACAACAGATGCTTCAGACTACGCCTGGGGGGGCACACATGGCAGGACAATGCATTCAAGGCCTATGGACTGCAGATCAAAGAAATCTGCACATAAATCAAAAAGAGATGCTAGCTGTACAGAAAGCTCTGACAGCCTTCAAGGATCTATTACATCCAGGACAATTTGCAATAAAGATGGACAACCCCACAGTAATGTGGTACGTAAACAAACAAGGGGGTACACATTCCTACCCTCTATGCAGGCAAGCAATGATCTTATGGAACACAGCTCTGGCTTACCAAGTCCAGTTACAAGCTCAATTCCTGCCAGGACAGAAGAACACATTGGCAGACGACCTCAGCAGAAACATCAAAGATCCCCACGAGTGGAAACTAGATCCACAAATATTTGCAATGATAACTCAAAAATGGGGCCTTCCAAACATAGACCTGTTTGCCAGTCCTCAAAACTACCAACTGACAAAATTTTGTACAAGGACATTCCACCATCAAGCTTGGAAAGTGGACTCTCTCTCTTTTCAGTTGGAAAAACCTGACCGCATATGCCTTCCCTCCATTACCTCTCCTCACAAAGGTTCTTTTGAAGGTCAAAAAGGAGATACCACGACTGATTCTCATAGCCCCATACTGGCCACGCCAGCACTGGTACCCGCTATTGAAAAATATGGCCCACAGCCCACCATGGATATTGCCTCAAATACCCCATTTGCTCACACAACAAAACAAACAGATTCTTCGCAGCCAGCTCAAAACTTTAAATCTGGCTGCATGGCAAATCAACTAAACATCCAACCAGCTCCTCTTTCACAAGCAGTTCTGGATGTTATTCTGGAAGCCAGGAAGCCAAGCACCAGGAAGGCTTATTCGGACAAATGGAAAAGGTTTTGTGCCTGGAACCAAGCTAAAGGCCAATACACAATTCAGCCTAACATGCCTCATTCTACAGTATTTAGCTGAGATGTTGCACAAAGGACTTTCCTTTTCCTCAATTAAAATCTATGCTTCAGCTATTTCAGCTCACTACAACACGGATCCACCTTTATTTTCACATCCTCTTCTAAGGCAGTTCATCAGAGGGGCAACATTAGACCACCCAGGAGAGCTCCTACACCAACATGGGACCTCAACTTTGTTCTGGAAAAACTAACGCTACCTCCCTTTGAGCCAGCTTTCTCTGCAGATCTTCAGTTCCTATCATGGAAGACTGCCCTGCTCCTAGCAATAACTTCAGCTAGGAGAGTCTCAGAGCTACAGGCACTAATGGCAGTGGAACCTTTCCTCATTTTTCATCAAGACAGAGTTTCTCTACGAACTAATCCTTCCTTTATGCCTAAGGTGGTTTCCAGTGTAGCTTTAAATCAAACCATCCACTTACCCACCTTCTTCCCCAATCCACAGAACAAAGGTGAGAGACTCCTGCATTCCTTGGACATTCACAGGCAGCTTCGTTACTACTTGGACATAACTAAGGCTTTCAGAAAAACTGACCAGCTCTTTGTATCCTATGCTACAGCTTCTCAAGGGAAGGCTATATCTAAGCAAACCATTTCTAAATGGATAGGTCATTGCATACGTTTCTGCTATACCCATCATGGGAAACCAGTTGCTGCTACCATTAGATCCCACTGTACCAGGGCAACAGCTACCTCTACAGCCTTTCTCAGGGGGCTTCCAACTAAGGAAATTTTAGAAGCTACAACTTGGAGTTCAGTACACACCTTTACCAAACACTATCACTTACCTCTTTAAGTCCAGGGCGGGCTTCGCCACTGCAGTTCTGCAGGGCCTTATTGCCTCCACTAACCCTCTATGATACCTCCCCCCTACCAAGCTTTGGGATTCAACCCAAGTGTGATGACTGCAGCAGGGTAACACAATGAACATAGTACAGTTTTGTACCTACCATAAATGTAGATGTTCGAGTGTTCACCCTGCTGCAGTCCAGGTTACACTCCCTCCATCCCCTCTGATCTACTGGCAAAATCTCTTCTATGCCTTACTGATGTATTTGCTCATAGCTGAAGGGATTTTGTGTTCAGTGTTCACTCCATTTGGTACTAATTCTGACCACCTTTTTGGCAGCACCTGACATCTGGGGCAAGAAAAACTGAAGAAAATGGCGTCTGTTGCATTATATATACCCCTGGCACACTGACGTCAGGGAAGAGGCGACAGCAACCGACGCCGGACCAAGACTTTGGAATTCCAGCCGACTGCGGGACCGCCTGACGACAGGATAACCCAAGTGTGATGACTGCAGCAGGGTGAACACTCGAACATCTACATTTATGGTAGATACAAAACTGTACTTTTTGATTCTCTAGAGGCCTCCTGCAGAGCAGCAGTTACAGTCTCTGTCATTAGAAGACATGCTTGGTTAAAAGAACATACGTTACCAGATCATGTTTTATTGGATGCACCTTTACAGCAGGATGTGTTATTTGGAGTTAAGACAGAAGAGGTACTAAAGAAAATGGAGGATAAGGCAAAATCTATGCAAACGGTGAAGGATTTCTTACAGGTTCAGCCTCCTAGATTTAGCAGAAACTGGCCAACTAAGAATTGGTCCTTTCCAATTACACAGACCTCAAAGGGGAAGATACAGACGTCCAAGAGGTAGAGGTCAAACACAAGGTACTTACAGGCCTTGACAATGGGTTGCATCAGGCCAGAAAGAAGGGGAAGACAGGCCCCAACCATATAAAAAACAGCTCCAATAACTTCCCACTACAGCTGCCAAACAAATCCTTATTGGCAGCCCCCTGAGGAAAACTGGCACTCTTCTACCACAATTGGCAAATGATCACCAAAGACAAATGGGATGTTCATCATGCATACAGCTGCAGTCATTACAGATGGGTTATCCTGCCGTCAGGCGGGTCCTTTGTCGGCCGAATTCCAAAGTCTAGGTCCGGCGTCGGTTGTCGTCGCTTCTTCCCTGACGTCAGTGCGGCAGGGGTACAAAAGAGGCAGCCGACGCCATTTTCTCCAGTCTTTCTTGCCGCGCGGTGCCCGAAGCAGAAGCAGTTCGCAAGTGCCAGTCGGCCAGCTCCTGAGAGTTACGAAAGTATTTCAGCCGAAGTCTTCTTGAAAGCTAAGTACCCCATTGGGGAAACTTTTCTTGCCTCAGACCGATGTCAGACAAAGTTAATAATTGCATTTCTTGTGGGAAGCAAATACCGCATAAGGATTTCCACTCTTTCTGTATACCTTGCTTAGGCCCAGACCACGATGTCTCGGCCTGCCTTTTTTGTGCTAGATTCAACAAGCGCACTATTAAGCGCCGGGCGGAGTTCACCCTTCATTATTTTGGCAAAAAATTTAATTATATCATGTCGTCGGATACTCCGACTCCAGTTTTGAGTAAAAGACGCAAAGATAAGGACTGACATCCGAGGTCCGCACTGACTACTGAGACCATGCTTAGGTTCTCCGGTTCTCAGCGAGGCACCTACGCAGCTGCTGAGTACCGATGACACTACATTACCGGTGACTACAGTACCTGAGGTCGCAGGCTCCTCTGTCCCCATTCCTACTGCAGATACCGACGCCACTCTTGGCGGGGAAACTCAGAATTTAGACAGGCCTGCCATTTCTCAAGGTGTCTTCAGGCCTTCCACCTTCTCTATTAAAGCTTTCACTAAATCTAAAGCAGCCATGAAAACCAAAAAACAGGGTCCCCAGACCTCCTCTCAAGGCCACATGCCTAAAAAGCAGATGCTTAAAATGGCTGAGGATCTGATTACTCTTATCAGGGGTTCTCAGCCCCCCTCTGACAAAAGACCCAGATTAGAGGAAGACTTCCCTTCCTCAGATCAAGCTTCTTTTACCTCAGAACACTCTGAGGACCAAGATTACACCTATTCACCTTTCGAAGACTCTGATGCTGAGGAGTCTATTCCCTCGGTCTCCCCCTCCAGAGGACTACTCTTTTGGGGAAACCCTGCATACATTGAGGGAACACTTTCACTGGGAAGGCCAAGATTACTCAGATTCCAAGAAAAGGCTCAGGGAATTTATTTTGCTCCCCCAGCATAGGCCCCTGGCTATCCCTCCTGTTTTAGATATATTGGATGATGTGTACGCAGAAGCCAGCCTTAATCCAGATTCCTTACCTCCAGCTCCTGTTAAACCAGACAGGTATTACCGGGTTCCTGATTCTCACCAATTCCTATACAAAAGCCATACTGCTGACCCAGAAACTATTTCTCAGGGTCCCAAGGGAATTAAGGCCTCTACTGCTGAAAACCCATTACCTTCAGAGAAAGATACCAGAGTTTTAGAAAGGTGGGAGAAAAAGGTCTATACCTCGGCCACTTTAACCATGAGGGCATTAAACTGTCAATTCCATATGTTAAAGTATCAACAGTTTTTGTTATCTCAGTTGAAAAGCAAAATGGCACAACCAGAACAACCAGATTTAAAAGAGATGCAGGATTTGTTGCATGGTGCGGAGCAAGTGGGTAAACATACCTCGCAGTGTGGTTTTGATGCTTTAGAGGCCTCATGTAGAGCTGCTGTTACGGGGTCTGTTATACGTAGGCATGCTTGGCTCAAAGAGCAAACCTTACCAGATCATGTCAAAGCTAAATTATTAGATGCACCTCTTCAAAAAGATGTATTGTTTGGTGTTAAAGCTGAGAAGGTAATAAAGAAAATGGAGGAAAAGCAAAATCAATGCAAACAGTGAAGGATTTCCTGCAGGTACAACCTCCATGCTTCAACAGAAACTGGCCTTCAAAAAATTGGTCCTTTCCAGCCACGGACAGACCTCAAAGGGGCAGATACAGACGCCCTAGAGGTAGAGGGCAACCTCGAGGATCTTTCAGAGCCAGACAGTGGCAAGCACCAACACCAAGAGATGGAGAAGATAGATCACAGTCATTTAGAAAACAGACGCAATGACTTCCCCCTACACCTGCCAAGCAAAGCTTTAATGGCAGCACCTTTGGGCGGAAAACTGGCATTATTTTCAAAAAATTGGCATATTGTTACAAAAGACAAATGGATTCTGGACATTATAGACAGTGGCTACAGGTTCCACTTTCACACCCTTCCAAAAATGAGAGGCATGCCAAACCTGCCACAAAATCAAAGGGCAGAGGCACAAAAACAAATTTCCGCTCTCATGGACATGAAAGCGATTCAAGAGGTACCTGCAAAAGAACAAGGTCAAGGGTTTTATTCCAGACTATTCCTGGTACCAAGGAAAGACAAAGATTGGAGACCTATCTTAGACCTGTCCATCCTAAACACATATCTACAGGTGCCAAAATTCAAGATGCTCACATTACAGCAACTTCTTCCCATACTGGGCAAGGAGTCTTGGCTGGTAACATTGGACCTCAAGGAGGCATACCTGCATGTCCCCATCAGACAAGATTGCAGAAGATACCTCAGATTTCTTGCAGGTTCAACTCACTACCAATTCTCTGCATTGCCCTTTGGCTTATCTACTGCGCCCAGAGTGTTTACAAAATGCCTGGCATCAGTAATCACCTTCTGCAGACTACAAGGAATACAAATCTATCCATATCTGGATGACTGCCTGATCCAAGAGGACAGCAAGAACATACTACTGCAGCACCTGGCATTTGTAATAAAACTGTTGAACTTCCTGGGATACACAGTCAACAAAAAGAAATCAAAACTAATACCCTCTCAACAAATAATTTTCCTGGGTGCCAGCTTGAATACAACCACCCAGATGGCCTACCTCACGCCAGACAAACAAGGGCAACTGTCTCAATACTTCAGCAAAATGGCAACTTTCACCAGGCTAACTGCAAGGAAAGTCCTGCAGGCTCTGGGATTCATGGCATCTTGCATCCTACTAATCCCATGTGCAAAGCTGCATATGAGGAAACTTCAGTGGTACCTAAAAACTTATGGTCTCAACACAGCCACAGCTTGGAAACAATTATACCACTCATTCCATGCCTTCAAAAGGAATTTTTGTGGTGGGCTCAAGCATGCCAAAGAAACACAGGTCTCCCTTTCTGTGTACCTCAAGCAACTCAAATCATCACAACAGACACCTCAGACTACGCCTGGGGAGCACACATGACAGATCAGTGCATTCAGGGAAAATGGTCCCAAAAAGAGAAGCACCTACACATCAACCAAAAGGAAATGCTAGCCGTGCAAAATGCTATTATGACCTTCAAAGACCTACTGCATCCAGGCCAGCTATTGATAAGGACAGACAACACCACAGTGATGTGGTACATAAACAAACAGGGGGGAACTCATTCATACCCCCTGTGCAGGCAAGCCATGAACCTATGGAACACAGCTCTGGAATTGCAAATCCAACTACAGGCACAATTCCTGCCAGGGAAGGAAAACACTCTGGCAGACAACCTAAGCAGAACTATGACAGATCCACACGAATGGAAGTTGCATCCACAAGTTTTCACAAAGATAACTCAGGCATGGGGACAGCCAGACATAGATCTCTTTGCTACCCACAGAAATTACCAGTTGAAAAAATTTTGCTCAAGGACCTATCATCCACAGGCCTGGAAAGTGGACGCACTCTCTTTCAATTGGACAACATTGACAGTTTATGCCTTCCCGCCTCTTCCTCTGCTGCCCAAAGTTCTATTAAAAGCCAGAGCAGAGAGGCCGCAAATGATTCTCATTGCTCCAGACTGGCCAAGACAACACTGGTATCTGCTCCTGAAGCGCTTGACACATTCCCCACCATGAATTCTACCTCTAGTCCCTCGTCTGTTGTCCCAGCACAACTACAAAACCCTTCACAGCCAGCTGAAAACCCTAAATCTAGCTGCATGGAGAATTCCTTGATTTTCCAACAGACTCTCCTCTCCAAGGAGGTGCAGGATGTCATCCTGGAGGCCAGAAGACCTTCTACTAGAAAAGCCTACTCCGCCAAATAGAAACTATTTTGTGCCTGGAATCAAGAAAAGGGCCAGAATCCTTGGGTAATAAATATACCTCAAATTTTACAGTATCTAGCTGAGGTGTTAAACAGTGGACTTTCCTTCTCCTCCATCAGGATCCACGCTTCAGCCATTTCTGCACAATACAACACATATCCTCCTTTATTCTCACATCCTCTCTTAAGGCAGTTCCTCAGAGGGGCAAAAAATATAAAACCCCCAAGGAAACCACCAGTCCCCTGCTTGGAACTTCAACTTCGTAGTGGAAAAGCTGACCCTTCCTCCCTTTGAGCCAGCTTCTTCAACAGAACTACAATACTTGTCATGGAAAACAGCCTTTCTACTGGCTATCACCTCAGCACGCAGGGTTTCGGAGCTACAGGCCCTCATGGCTGTGCAACCAGTCATCTTTTTCCATCAGGACAGAGTTTCCTTACGAACCAACCCTACCTTTATGCCAAAGGTAGTATCCAGTGTAGCTTTGAATCAGACTATCCATTTACCTACCTTTTATCCAAATCCACAAAACAAAGGGGAAAGACTACTACATTCCTTGGACATTCACAGACAACTTTGTTATTATTTGGACAAGACAAAGCCATTCAGGAAATCCGAGCAACTCTTTGTGTCCTATGCTACAGGTGCTCAAGGAAAGACTATTTCCAAACAGACAATTTCAAAATGGATAGCCCACTGCATACGCTTTTGTTACTCATGTCATGGAAAAACTGTGCCTGCATGCATCAGATCCCACTCCACCAGGGCCACGGCTACCTCTGCAGCTTTCCTCAGGGGGGTACCTACCAAGGACATTTTGGAAGCAGCCACTTGGAGTTCAGTGCACACTTTCTCCAAGCAGTATCACCTTCCACTATACTCTAAATCTAGAGCGGGTTTTGCCACAGCAGTGTTGCAGGGCATCCTCGCTCCTCCTAGTTCCACTTAGTGCCTACCACCCTTACTTAGTTTTGGGATTCTTCCCATCTGTAAGGACTGCAGCTGTATGCACGATGAACATAGTACAGTTTTGTACCTACCATAAATGTAGATGTTCGAGTGCTCATACAGCTGCAGTCCAGGTTACCCTCCCCTCCGTCCCCTCTCAGGACAGGCCTTATGACAAACACCTTATCATACAACCTATTTGGGGTATTCTCTTGTGGTGTATTTGCTTGCTACTACTGTTTTTTGATTATTCTATTTCACATGTTTCCATAACTTTGTTTGCCTTCCTTCTGGGGGCACCTGACATCTGGTGCAAAAAAAACTGAAGAAAATGGCGTTGGCTGCCTCTTTTGTACCCCTGCCGCACTGACGTCAGGGAAGAAGCGACGACAACCGACGCCGGACCTGGACTTTGGAATTCGGCCGACCGAGGACCCACCTGACGTCAGGATAACCCATCTGTAATGACTGCAGCTGTATGAGCACTCGAACATCTACATTTATGGTAGGTACAAAACTGTACTTTCTCAACATTGTATTTCAAGGTTACAGGTTCCACTTTCACACTCTGCCAAGGTTAAAAGGAATGCCAAATCTGCCACCAAATCAAAGGGCAGAGGCTCAAAAACAAATTACAGCACTTATGGATATGAGAGCTATTCAAAAGGTACCATCACAGGAGCAAGGACAAGGATTTTACTCAAGACTCTTTCTGGTACCCAGAAAGGACAAAGCCTGGAGGCCCATTCTGGATCTTTCATCTCTAAACACTTACCTGGATGTTCCGAAATTCAAAATGTTGACATTACAGCAACTTCTTCCCATGCTGGGCAAGAAAGCTTGGCTCGTGACTTTGGACCTCAGAGGCATACCTGCATGTCCCTATCAGACAAAACTGCAGAAGATACCTCAGATTCATAGCGGGTTCAATGCAGTACCAATTCTCTGCACTGCCCTTTGGCTTATCTACTGCGCCCAGGGTCTTTACAAAGTGCCTGGCACCAGTAATTGCATTTTGCAGACAGAAAGGAATTCAAATTTATCCGTACCTGGACGACTGCCTGATTCAAGAAGAGAGCAAGGACATTCTTCTAAAGCATCTGGCATTTGTAAAACAGTTATTAAGTTGCCTGGGGTACACAGTAAACAAAAAGAAATCAAAACTACTGCCCTCACAAGATATTATATTCCTGGGTGCCAGCTTGAACACAATGGCCCAGATGGCTTATCTCACGCCAGACAAACAAGGACAGCTGACTCAATACTTTCACTTGATGGCAACAAAGACCCAACTCCCTGCAAGAAAAAGTTCTGCAGGCCTTGGGTTACGTGGCATCTTGCATACTACTAATTCCATATGCCAGACTGCATATGAGGAAACTACAATGGTACCTAAAGATTGTATGGTCTCAACACTGTCAAAGTTTGGAAACAGTTATACCACTAATACCTTGCCTTCAACAGGAGTTTCAATGGTGGGCTCAAGCTTGTCACCTCAACAAGGGACAGCCTTTTACACTACCCACAGCCAGGCAAACACTGACAGCAGATGCATCTGATTACGCCTGGGGAGCACAGATGGCAGGCAAATGTATTCAGGGCACGTGGCCAGCAGAACAAAGCATCTTCACATCAATCAAAAAGAGATGCTAGATGTACAAAATGCGCTTATAGCCTTCAAGGACCTGCTGCATCCAGGACAACTACTACTAAAGACAGACAACACCACAGTTATGTGGTACATAAACAAGCAAGGGGGTACTCACTCCAACCCCCTCTGCGGACAAGCCATGACCTTGTGGAACACAGCTATAAACCTTCAAGTTCATCTGCAAGCACAATTCCTGCCAGGAGACAAAAACACACTGGCAGACGACTTAAGCAGAAACATCATGGATCCCCACGAATGGGAGTTGAATTCACAAATATTCAGAATGATAACACAGAAATGGTGGAGACCGGACATAGATCTGTTTGCATCCCCAATAAACTGCCAGCTACAAAAATTCTGCACAAGGCGTTACCATCCACAAGCATGGAAAGTGGATGCCCTCTCATTCAGCTGGGAGAATCTACAAGTATATGCTTTCCCACCATACCTCTCCTGCCAAAGGTACTCTTAAAAGCCAGGCAGGAAGAGCCAAAAATGATCCTGATTGCACCAGACTGGCCATGCCAGCACTGGTACTCAATCCTAAGGAGCGTAGCACAAGAACCACCCTGGATTTTGCCTCAAAGCCCACATCTGCTAACTCAGCACAACAAACAAATACTGCACAGCCAGCTAAAGACCTTAAACCTAGCTGCATGGAAGATTCCTTAGTCAAGCAAGCAATGCCTCTCTCCAAAGCTGTTATGGATGTCATTCTGAAGGCCAGAAGGCCTAGTACCAGGAAAGCCTATTCGGATAAATGGAAGAGATTCTGTGCCTGGAACCAAGCTCACAGCCTTGACCCTCTTGTCCCAAACATTCCTCAGATACTACAATACGTAACTGAGATGCTGGACAATGGGCTCTCTTTTTCATCCATCAAGATCCATGCCTCTGCCATCTCTGCTCATTACAACACGGATCCACGAATTTTCTCTAATCCTCTGTTAAAACAATACCTCACTGGGGCTGAAAACATAAGACCGCCCCGTAGAGCACTTACTCCAACTTGGGACCTCAACTTTGTTTTGAAGAAGCTAACATTACCGCCTTTTGAGCCAGCTAACACAGCAGAATTGAAATATATCTCTTGGAAAACTGCTCTGCTCCTGGCAATAACATCAGCACAAAGAGTTTCAGAATTACAGGCACTAATGGCAGTGGAACCTTTCCTCATTTTCCACCAGGACAGGGTGTCTTTAAGAACTAACCCTACTTTCATGTCAAAGGTGGTATCCAGTGTGGCTCTAAACCAAACTATTCACCTACCAACTTTTTATCCTAAACCACAGAATAAAGGGGAGAGACTACTGCACTCTTTGGACATTCACAGGCAGTTACGCTTCTACTCGGATAAAACCAATGTTTTCAGAAAATCTGAACAATTACTGGTCGCATATGCTGCAGGAGCACAGGGAAAAGCCATTTCAAAACAGACTATTTCAAAATGGATAGGTCACTGCATACGTTTCTGCTACACATACCATGGAAAACCTGTACCTAGCAGCATTAGATCTCACTCCACCAGGGCAACAGCCACTTCAACTGCCTACCTCAGAGGAGTACCTACCAAGGATATTTTGGAAGCAGCAACTTGGAGTTCTGTACATACCTTCACTAAGCATTACCATCTGCCTCTATACTCTAAATCCAGAGCTGGCTTCACCACTGCTGTGCTGCAGGGTCTTATAGCCACCTCTAATGCCTTATAGAACCAGCCACCCTTCCTCAGCTTTGGAATTCTACCCAAGTGTAATGACTGCAGCAGTGTAACACGATGAACATAGTACATTTTTGTACCTACCATAAATGGAGATGTTCAAGTGTATACACTGCTGCATTCCAGGTTACCCTCCCTCCTTCCCCTCTTACTGGCTGGTACGTACCTATGTCTTCTACCTGTACCACCTATGGGGAGTATTTGCTGGTAGCTGTAAGTTGTTTTTTTTCTTTTCTTATGTATGTTTTATTAGCAGTTGGAATTGCCTATCTATTTAGAGGCACCTGACATCTGGGGCAAGAAAAACTGAAGAAAATGGCATCGGCTGCATCTTATATACCCCTGTCACACTGACATCAGGGAGGAAGCGACGACAACCGACGCCGGACCAAGACTTTGGAACTCAGGCCGACTGGGGAACCGCCTGACGGCAGGATAACCCAAGTGTAATGACTGCAGCAGTGTATACACTCGAACATCTCCATTTATGGTAGGTACAAAACTGTACTTTATCTATGCAGACTTTCCCCATCTGAAGCCACCCAGGAAACTGTTACACCAATCTGGCAAGTCCCACCTGAACTTTCAATTTTCGTGCTTAACACATGGTTTCTTCATGGGCAGGAATTTGGTACTTAAAGTGGTCCAAATACTTCTGCTTAGAGATCCAGCACCAGGAGAACATACAGATGTAAGTGGACTTGCTTTTCCATTTAAACTGAGGACTGAGACTTAGACTCATTCACTTTCCTGATGTCATCAATGTTTTGACTATGTGTCCCAAATGTTTTACTTTGGTCTTGCGTTTTGGCCAGGAACCAACTTTTAAAGCTTAAAATCTAGCTTCTGTTTATCTCCACAAACTGCTTCTTGAATTTTTCCACACCCTTCTCCTGTTGTGGTTTTGAAATGCTATTGTTTCATGCTTCCAACCCTTATGGTAATCTAATTTCCAAAGTCCCTCCCTTACCTTACACAATAGACAACAGCAATGAAAAAGGAATTTACTTTCTTTTCCCATCCACACTCTAGGAGACCCCTATCAAAATCCAATCCTTAAACCATATTAGTCCCCCTAATACAGGACAAGACAACATGGATATGCAATTTCCAAACGTCTCTGTAACCAGTTTGGTAGATATGGGCATCATGAGACAATGTAGCAGTTGTCTCGTTCTCAGACAGCCAGTTAATCCTTAAATAAACTAATACAGTATGTGAGAGATGTAAGTACACAACTTCCTTGGAGGCAAAAATCTCACTTACAAATAAGGTTGTGAAGAAAACACACAAAACATTCCTCACACATACCACTCATCACACACACAGATCTTATGCTGACACAGTTAAAATAAACCTTCCCAAACCTCAAAAGCACCTAAGCCATCTAACAGCAACACCTTTCCTCAGCATTCATTAAAGCACACACCAAAAGCAACACTACACATCACACACAAGCCTACACCCAATGGTCCCCAAAAAATGAAAACCATAAGGCAAGCCTTGTTATTGGGGATTCCATTGTATGACACACAGATGTTCCACTCACCAGCTTAGACAAGGTGAAGATAACTGTTAGTTGCCTATCTGGAGCCAGGCCACACCGTATCACGCACGCAGTCAAGTCACTGTTCCCCATCTATCAATTTGATTCTGTCACAGTCTGTTGGATGTAAATGATGTGACACATACCTCACTGGACTGTATGAAAAGAGACATTATGGATCTCTCTGAATATGTGTCAAAGATTGGTATGAACCTTGTATTGAGCCGGATTCTACTTTCACCAAGGATGATGCCACAGTATGTGCACAAAATGATTGATTTTAATAATTGGCTTAGTTTCTGGTGTCACTTCAGGGGAACCAAATATCTGTCAGCGTGGGAGGACATGGTTAACAGAATACATTGCTTTGCCAAGAAGGGTCAACAACTGTCGCCCCTAGGCTTTCAGATGTTGGCTAAAACTTTATCCACCCCTTTAGAGCCTTTTTAAGGAGATGCCAAAATAAAACTACCAACATAGCAAAAAAGACTTGAACCAACCTTAAGGTGTTACTGCTCAATGAAGAAAAACAAACGAGCAACCCAAACGGTAAAAAATAAAATTTAATAAAAAGGTAAACACTTTTGTGTAAAACACTTCTTCAGACCAACTAATACAAAAAACTAAGAACTACATAACTTTATAAATATATCAATTAACAAAACCTCTAATTACCATAGCAACTAATTAATCAATGTTTTAATTTACGTGAGAGCAAAAGTTACTGCTCAACGCCTGGAGTCTAAACAAAAAGAATGTAGCCATCTATGCCCTTACCAAGGCTTGATTAAAAGCCTTAGAATGTATTCTGGCAGCGCACGGTTAAAGTGCCTTCCACACATTTAGTACAACAGCACAGGCAAGGACTAAGGGTAGAAGTGTCTCTGTCTGTGTTAGCAACAAATCCGCCTCCAGGTTGGTCAGACAGGGTGATTACATGGAGTTCATTCACATGCAAGTCACTTTAGAAATGATCCCTCACTCTAGCCTTGCTAACTATAGGTCACCATCTATGCCCCCAGAGTCTCACAACTCCTACCTACACCTTTTAGAGGCACTCGTCATCCAACCAAATACCCTGTTCATGGGTAACTTTAACTATCCTTCTATAGATTGGGAAACATGTGCTGCCTCAAACTCACAGGGGCAGCATTTCCTGCACTTGATTAACATTAAGCACCCTGGACCAGATTGTGTACGCTCCAACTGGAGGATCAGATGTACTGGATCTAGTACTCACCAAAGTGGGAGAGCATTGCACCCTCCCCTGTGTCACATCCTCACTAGTGAGATTGGATCACAAAGCTATCTCGTTTTAAAATAAAAATCAACCCAGAAAAGCTATCTCGTTTTAAAATAAAAATCAACTCAGAAAAGCCAGCTGAACGTGCAATAGTTAAGGAGTATTCTTAAGGCAAACTACATCCTATTAAGCAAGTTTGTCAAAATTAAAAGCTCCCCCTAACCCGAGACTACATCTACCTATACAGAATTATTCACAGAAACCCTGTGCAAACATAAATGGCTGCATATTGGCTGCTCTACCTACCAGATACAAACCAGACTGGTGGAATCCTCACCTCAGTGGAGTATATAACAAAAGAAAAAAGTCATGGCCAATGTCAGAAAGAGCAACTTCCGTAAAGAAACAAGCTCTCTTAATTGAACTAAACAAGAAGCTAAGAGGATTAATTAAGTCTAACAAGAACAAACAGGAGGTCAGGATAGCTAAGGACAGTCACAAGGCTTTCTTCAGTTATGTCCGAAACCTTAATGGTAACACAGAGTAGTGTACTGAAGTGCTGGTTAATGGCACCACCTTCATTGGTCAGGGAGACTTGGTGAATTTACTGGCTGATAAATTCAACTCAACCTTCATCGCCCACCCCCCCCCCCAGCTGTCTCCTGTGAAATCCTTACTAGCATAAGCCCCATAACTATTAGCAAGGATCAGGTTCTCACTAAGGCCAAAAACACTGTCTCAGTGGGCCGCAACAGTAGACCTGCATGCCTCCTGACCGTATCAGGACCACTTGAGGCACTCCAACTACAGCCTCAAAACAGATCATGTACCAGGTGAATGGAGGACGACAGTAGTCACCCTCTTCATAAGGGTGGACCATCAATCTATCCCAAGAACAACAGACCCATCAGTCTGACAAGTTTAATATGCAAAGCTGTGGAACAAATTGTCATGTAAATGATCAGCCATGACATTGACAACCTACAGACACTGGACCCATGCCAGTTTGGCTTTAAGGAAAGATTGTGCCTACTTAACCTGATTGATTTCTTCGAGAAGGTCACCAAGGCAATGGATGAGGCTAAAACAGTGCTTGACATATACCTTTTCCTTGCCAAGGCATTCAGTACAGTACCCCACTCTGGTATTGCTGACAAACACTCTGAACTAGGCATAAATCCCTACATAACTCACTGGATTGCTGGCTGGCTCACTGATGGAACCCAAGAAGTCAGAATTGATGAGACCACCTCCACCAAGAGACCAGTCACCAGCAGAGTACCTCAGGGCTGCGTACAAGGCCCTGTCCTGTTTGACATCTACATCCGGGAAGTCAAGGCTAATGTCTAAGACTTTTGGCTCACCGAGTTCACAGATGACTGTAAATTGGAAGTCATCATAGATACCCCCCCCCCCCATGATATGAACATCTTGCAAAAGGTTCTAACACAGACAAGTGACTGTTGCCAAAGCCACATTTTAAAACTCAACACCAACAAATGCATTATAATTCCCTTTGGTAAATTGCCCTCCCAAGTTAATTACTCCAGTAAAACACCCCAAAGTGTCCATCCAGTAGTCTGGGATCTGGGAACATATGTAGACTGTAATCAGGCCTTTGACGAAAATGTAGCAAAGCTAGTAAGAAAATCATTCTATGTTGCCCAACTTATAGGTAAGGGTATGGCATCCAGGTCTAAGAAAGTTATAGTACCACTGTGTGCTTGGCATTTATCAGACCCATCATTAAGTATAATGCCTCCTTTGGTATGTACCTAACCAGACACATGGAACAGTTGGAACGCCCACAAATGTTCCTCACCAGGAGACTCCAGGGCATGATTACCCTGTCCTACACAGATTGCCTAAAGGCCCTCTCTTTGTACTCTGTTTTCTACAGGCTGCTGAGAGGCGATCTATGCCTGCCTTATAAAGCATCCTGAGATCCAGCCATGATGGATCTTTTGCACATCTGCAAAACAAACAGCACTAGAAACACTAGATCCAAGGATTTGAACTTCACTTGTGACATAAATACAACATGCTGTAGGGACAGATATGTGACTCAAGGGATCCCCATATTATTTAATAGGCTGCCAGTTTATCCCTGACCCTTTTCAAATGAAACCTTGACCATTGGATGGGAAATCACAAATTCACCCCTAGTTTAGCTCCCACGTCTCTGACAGATAGAGGTTGTTAGGAAGTATGTTTCTCCAGTTAACATCTCCCCAACAAGCCCCTTAGCTACCTCCTTACCAACATTCTCCCTCTCCTAATGGATACCCAAGGTATTCTGGGAAAAAATTGGGTTGGGTGCATGCCTTGGCTTATAAAGGCCCTAGTGAACATTAGCCTAGTAACAACCTATGAACCTGTTATCTTTATGTGCGAGGAAGGTGCCCTGGGTCAAAGAGCCACCTCTTTATCTATTGCATCTTTAGAGGTCTGCAGAGCTTTCCTGAAAGGCATCTTTTTTTCTTTGCCTTTTATTTAAAGATCCTATTTCTTCTGTGGACTATGTCACACATTTGACATAGCTGCCATTGCTAACCTCTGGTTTGTTTCATGACGGACTTTTTGGAATGGCAGTTCTCTACCAGGAATTTCTGAATTTCAGTCTTTCTGCCAGACAGAAATTTAAATCAGGCCATTAATCTCCCATTATTCTTTCCATATTTTGCCAGTAAAGGAGAATATATTTATGCACATGGATGTCCATAGGCAGCTCAGATTGTACCTGGACAGAGCCAAAGCGATTAGAAAAGACTCCGCTGTTTGCATCTTATCCAGCCAAAAATGTGGGGTAAAAGTCTTAAAGTTAATTTATGTCAAAATGACTTTCAGACTGCCTTAAATTCACTTATGAAAACCACAGTAGGGCCTTATTGACTGAACATAGGGCCTTCTCAGTTAGGGCTATGGCTACTTATTAGGCTTTCGTCAAAAGTACAACCTTAAATGATATTTGTGCATTTGGTTTACATGGGCGTCACTGAACACTTTTATAAAGTGCTGTAGATGCTAGATATAATGTCTGGATCTGGATATTCCTTTGCCATTAGTATTCAGAGTAGTTTTCCATCAGGATCCATCCAAGAAGTCAGCTTGGGGCTCTGTCCTGTAAGTGAAGAGAATAGAGCTGTAATCCCAAGTACAAAACGTTTATGTATGTACTGAAATGACAGCACTTGATTGGTAGTTCCGTTCTCATCACCATTTCCTTCCACCGTCCCCCAGCCTGGACCTCAAGGACTTTGTCAGAATACTCTGCGATTGCTTGTGTATTCATCTTGTTTAGTTGCTTATGTGGTTGGTCCATCACTCTGCACAGGCTGTTGAGGTCAGGAGAAGGGTCCTTCACAGATGCTAATGAGTAAAGAGGAGGGGCCTTGATAGACTGATAAGATTTTCACAACTTGGCTGAGTCATGCCAGTCCCAGCCCCATAGACTATAGAGGGGCTACCAATCCAGATTTGTCATTACAACTTTCATTTCAGGGCAAAGAGTATGCAGAATAATGGGGGTCTGTTTGTGTATCCCTCACATCCTTCAGTGTATTTCATCAGAATTGGACATCTGTTTGTTTTATTGAATGTATGCCTTTTGCATTGGTGGATACTCTCTTTTTTCATTGCAGAGCCATGAAGATTATGACCCATCACGCTGTTTTGCCTTTGTACATGACTTGTGTGATGAGGGATTTGCCTACCCTATACCAGAGGGGACCCTTGATATTGTCATCATGATTTTTGTCCTGTCTGCAATTCATCCCGACAAGTAAGTTTGTAGCTTTTTTTCATTTTGCTGCTGTAATATGCATTTCCTCTTAATTAGGTGAACTGAGCTTTATTACTCACTTTGATTTGTCTTTGGTAACTGAGTAAAGTCCACTAAGCATGATGACCTGTGTAGTAGTCACAGAAGTCTTTTGGTTTAAGTTATTTGTTCAAGTCGCATGTTATGTAAGAGGAGGAGACTTTGGAAATTAGAATTACAAGGAGAGGGGGAACTTATGTCCCCATAACCTCCATGGCTAGAACCACACCACCTAAAATATGTACTCTAACTTTAATTGCAGGACAGCTCTGGGAAAAGGTGAAGATTCTGTTGTATCTTTTTCATGTTTGCACTATTCCTTTATATAACAAGGTTCAGAATGTGCATAGCAATACGAAGTGGGGAACATTGCAGTTCAATTATTAAAGTTATGTAGACTGGACTGAATAGGCCCATTTCAGTTGTGGTCTGTTATATTAAAACACTATTAAGATTAGTGAAAGGAGATGTAAGCGAAGCCAAAAAGATCTGGAACCAGAAGAAGTTCGCTGGAAGAACCAAATGAGGGTCAGAAACCAGTAGTAAATCCTTTTAATTAACGCCAACAAATAAATACGTTTTCGACAAAAATAGAAGTCTTCCTCAGAAAAAGCGCAGACAAAATGCCACAGTTTAAACACCTTAAATACCTATTCACAAATTCCTAATTAATTAATTATCCAATAAAATAACCACTTTAAATGATTTGAATGGGAAAGAATATAATCGTTAAAACATACCCTTTCACATGTAGCAAAAATACTTTAAAATTCTTTTAAATATACATAGTAAACGTAGTAAACGTAAAATGTTTGCATTATCAAAAAGAATTATGCAAGGAAAAGACATGTCTAAAAAACTTTTGAATTAGTTGTTAAAAAATGTTATTAAAAAAATGTAATAAAAGGAAATAGTTTAAAAGATGTGTAGTATTTCCTAATTTCCTTCTAAGTAGTGATACAATAACACCCGGTGTGTCCATACTCACATTATATCAAAGTTTTGCTGCTCTGAGTTTCAGAACAGAAGTAATGGACACAAAATCATTTAAACCAGGGGATTTTGTGGATTCCAGGACAGTCTGCCAAAACAGTTCCCTGTACTCCAACTTTGCTTCCCACATGCCACCCGTAACATTCTTGGGAACTATTTCCAATACAAAAAAGAAAAAAGTAGCCTGTGGGCAATCAATAGTATGACGAAACAATGCATTTTTGCTATTTTGTTTTCTCATTTCATAGAAATGTTCATGCATTCTATTCCTCAATCTCCTTTCAGTTTTCCCAATATAAAATGACGCACATTGGTTACAAGTGACAATGTAGACCACCCCTTGAGTGTTACAGTTAGCATAATTGTTACTGGAAATGTGCCTGTTCCTAGCCGAAATATGTATTTCACTTGTATTGACTATATGACAACATTGTGAGCAAGCACCACATTTAAAAGTGCCCTTCTTCCGTGGACCACTGTCTTTGTTACCAGATGCACCAAATTCAAAAAGTTGTTTGAAGTTTAGGTCTTTCCGATAAATAAATTTCAGTGGCTCCAAACCCCAAAATTTAGATCAGAAATTTCCACAAATCTATTCCATTCTCTGGAAACAAGTTCCTTAATAACATTGGAATCACCTGTATAGTCAAAAACAAATGCTTGTTCCCAGTTATTATTTTTTTGTTGGATCACTTGATTATTGTCTTTTATCAATTCAGTTGCCATCCCTAAAATGGGTGCAAATCTATTGTTTCTCCCTTGGGAAACACCCTCAAAGACTTCTGCATTAAGTCTAGCGGGTAACCCCTTTCCTCAAACATGTCCATAACTTTCTTGCTCTCAACCAAAAATTGATCGTCCTTGGAAGTCATTCTGCTTACCCTAACCAATTGTCCCTTTACAAGGTTCTTTTTTTGGTAAAATGGGTGGCCACTTTTGAAGTGTAGGTAAGCATTAGAAAAAGTATCTTTCCGATGTATTTTGGATGAAAATCCTGATCCTATTTTGGTGAGGGAAATGTCCAAGTAAATTAAGGTTTGTGTATTCAAGGTGAAAGTAAAATCAAGAAAATTGGTAGTACCCTTTATGTAATTCAAAAATTCAAAGAATTTTTCTTGCGTGTCAGTCCAAAAAATAACTATGTCATCCAAGAATCTTCTATACAAATTCCAACAGTTAGAGTAAGGACTGTTTAGGACAAACAATTCCTCCCACGTGGTCAAAACTATATTTGCATAGGTTGGTGCACATTTGGCACCCATGGCTACCCCTTTTGTTTGTTTGAAAAATTCACCTTGAAAAAACATAAAGTTGTTGGTTAGAATAGTTTCCATAAAGGTCAAACAATTCCTAAAGTCGTCCTGAGAAAAAAGGCGACTGTCTCTCATACTATCTTCTAACCATTGAAGTCCTATCTCGTGAGGGATAGAACCAAACAAATCCACAACATCAATAGTAATGAACAAAAGGTCAGGAGAAAATAAATGTGACTGAACTGACCTAAGAAAGTCCCATGAGTGCTAAGAACTGCTTCACCCCTGTATGAAAGTTCCTTTAATTTGTCATCGACAAATTTAGCCAAAGGTGTAGTGACCGATCCCTCCAATGAAACAATGACTCATAAAGGCGGATCCTGTGAGTTCTTGTGCACCTTTGGGATACCAAACACAGAGGGAACTTTAGGATGTAAATTGACTAAATAGTTGTATAAGTCCCCTGTGATGGAACCTTCCAAAAGTAAATCCTGTAAGAGTAAACTAATTTTTGAGTTTGCTATGTTAACCTCATTAATCGAAGCTCTTGCATATTTAGTAGTGTCGTATAACAGGTTTTTCATTTTAGATTCATATAATATGGTGTCCATAAGGACAGTGCCACCCCCTTTATCTGGTTGCATGATCCTAATCAAGCTATTGTTCTGCAATTCCCTTAAAAGGTTTCTCTCCTCAAGGGACAAATTTGGAAAGGTCCTATGGTTACCTGTGGTGTTTCTTATTTCCCTTTCTAATATTTTCTCTAGATTTCTCAATTGTGGGTGTAATGGGGGGTTAATAGTACTTTTTCTCCTAAAAGGAACTGGGTGAGAACCTGAGTTGCTAGTGTCTTGGAATAGTAACATTAAATTCTTTTTTCGTAAAAATAATTTTAGGTCCACTATAGATCTATGAATACTAGCTTTCCTTTTAGAAATGAACTTGAATCCTTTAGAAAACAATTTGAAATAATCCAGGTTCACCGGCAAACTACTGTAATTAAAAAATTTGTAATTGTTGAATTCTAGAATATTCCCTTGTTGTACTATCTGAACAGATGTATCCAAGTCAGTAGTCATTGGTAATTGAGCCAACGGTTGCGAAAATTGTAATGTACTGGATTCTTGTTGCGAATCCTGTCTGAACGTCACAACGGAGGTGGGTAATCTAAAGGGAACCCGTCGTCATGGTCATAAAAAACCTCCTGCCCCTCATTGTCAAAATCATTGACAGTGTTGTCTATAGGTGGCTGGTTGTAGTTAAAAGGTGTTTCTTTGACCCAGAAGTTGACAGGTCTCGGTTTGGGATATGCCACACCCGCCCTGTAATCCCCAAGGTCCCTTGTTAATTTTGCTTGCTTTCTTTTCATGTTGACAATACATTTTGTCTCAATGTCAGAAAAAATACTAAGATATATTTTTTTCTCTTTTTCAACAGTAAAGAGAAGGTCATTGACAATAGCAGTGTTAATACAATCAATTTGTTCTAAACTCCAACATTCCTTTAGAAAATTACAGTCACAACCTAAGCTGTTATATTTTTCTAACTAAACAGTCACTCTGTCTAGGTTGGGAAGCAACGCCTGAAATGGAATAGTCTTTATCCACAAAAGGTTTGAAATCAAAAGCTGGGGAAAAAGTGGAAAAGTCACCTTGTTTATGATGTAAATTCAGTCCGTTTCCTTTGGGTAAAGGCGTTGGTTCCCTTTCACGTACCTCCGAGGTAGTGGGACGAAGAAGATGTGGAAAATTAATAAAATCGTCGTTTGGTGTTTGATTCATGGATTTGGAGCCATCAGACGTGGATTTGGTGGGTAAAACATCCGTTGTAGGGTTATTCCGACTCGTTTGCGTTTGTTGCAAGCGTGAACTTGTACCAGGAGTTAGAAACAAAATAGAGTGACAAACTGGTGTCAGCAGTTAAACCAACTGCGATAATTGGCTGATAACCTTCCTTAATTTGCCCTTCTCTTCGTGATAAATAGACTGGTGTTCGGTTTCACCCCCTGGACCTTCCGCCATCTCACATAAACACTAAAACCACTGAAAGGAGATGTAAGCGAAGCCAAAAAGACCTGGAACCAGAAGAAGTTCGCTGGAAGAACCAAATGAGGGTCAGAAACCAGTAGTAAATCCTTTTAATTAATGCCAACAAATAAATACGTTTTCGACAAAAATAGAAGTCTTCCTCAGAAAAAGCACACACAAAATGCCACAGTTTAAACACCTTAAATACCTATTCACAAATTCCTAATTAATTAATTATCCAATAGAATAACCACTTTAAATTATTTGAATGGGAAAGAATATAATCAAGTTAAAACATACCCTTTCACATGTAGCAAAAATACTTTAAAATTCTTTTAAATATACATAGTAAACATAGTAAACGTAAAATAATGTTTGCATTATCAAAAAGAATTATGCAAGGAAAAGACATGTCTAAAAAACTTTTGAATTAGTTGTTAAAAAATGTTATTAAAAAATGTAATAAAAGGAAATAGTTTAAAAGATGTGTAGTATTTCCTAATTTCCTTCTAAGTAGTGATACAATAACACCCGGTGTGTCCATACTCAAATTATATCAAAGTTTTGCTGCTCTGAGTTTCAGAACAGAAGTAATGGACACAAAATCATTTAAACCAGGGGATTTTGTGGATTCCAGGGCAATCTGCCAAAACAGTTCCCTGTACTCCAACTTTGCTTCCCACATGCCACCCGTAACATTCTTGGGAACTATTTCCAATACAAAAAAGAAAAGCCTGTGGGCAATCAATAGTATGACGAAACAATGCATTTTTGCTATTTTGTTTTCTCATTTCATAGAAATGTTCATGCACATTGGTTACAAGTGACAATGTAGACCACCCCTTGAGTGTTACAGTTAGCATAATTGTTACTGGAAATGTGCCTGTTCCTGGCCGAAATATGTATTTCACTTGTATTGACTATATGACAACATTGTGAGCAAGCACCACATTTAAAAGTGCCCTTCTTCCGTGGACCACTGTCTTTGTTACCAGATGCACCAAATTCAAAAAGTTGTTTGAAGTTTAGGTCTTTCCGATAAATAAATTTCAAGGGGCTCCAAACCCCCAAAAATTTAGATCAGAAAATTCCACAAATCTATGCCATTCTCTGGAAACAAGTTCCTTAATAACATTGGAATCACCTGTTTAGTCAAAAACAAATGCTTGTTCCCAGTTATTATTTTTTTGTTGGATCACTTGATTATTGTCTTTTACCAATTCAGTTGCCATCCCTAAAAATGGGTGCAAATCTATTGTTTCTCCCTTGGGAAACACCCTCAAAGACTTCCTGCATTAAGTCTAGTGGGTAACCCCTTTCCTCAAACATGTCCATAACTTTCTTGCTCTCAACCAAAAATTGATCATCCTTGGAAGTCATTCTGCTTACCCTAACCAATTGTCCCTTTACAAGGTTCTTTTTTTGGTAAAATGGGTGGCCACTTTTGAAATGCAGGTAAGCATTAGAAAAAGTATCTTTCCGATGTATTTTGGATGAAAATCCTGATCCTGTTTTGGTGAGGGAAATGTCCAAGTAAATTAAGGTTTGTGTATTCAAGGTGAAAGTAAAATCAAGAAAATTGGTAGTACCCTTTATGTAATTCAAATATTCAAAGAATTTTTCTTGCGTGTCAGTCCAAAAAATAACTATGTCGTCCAAGAATCTTTTATACAAATTCCAACAGTTAGAGTAAGGACTGTTTAGGACAAACAATTCCTCCCACCTGGTCAAAACTATGTTTGCATAGGTTGGTGCACATTTAGCACTCATGGCTACCCCTTTTGTTTGTTTGAAAAATTCACCTTGAAAAAACATAAAGTTGTTGGTTATGTAGACTGGACTGAACAGGCCCATTTCAGTTGTGGTCTGTTATAACACTATTAAGATTAGACTATCAACCCAAGTTCATTTAGCAGCTCTGGTACTAAAGGAGCTGAGCAAATTGAGGGTAGGAGTAACGGCCATTTCCAGCCATTCGGCTTGGGAGGAGGGAGTGGGATGGCCCACTGCATCAATGATTCCAGCAGGAGTGTTGGGTATTGCTGGTGACAGCTGTTGGAGTCATGGGGCACAAGCCTCATACAAACCAGGGAAGCTGTCTGTGGATGTGCATAGGCACACACAGCCTTCTAGGATGTGGCTTCCAATGAAGTTACCAGCTGTGGTGGGGAGGTGTTAGGCTGGGTGTATGAAAGGGTGGATTGTGCAATTTCTCATGATAGGTCTGCTGCTTTGCACCTAATCCTCACCTTCTGGAGGAACAAATGGCTGATAAGGCTGTCGTCCTGACCAGGGAATGAATAGGTGGCAAGGCTGTTGCCAGGTCCGAGGAATGAATTGTGCTAACACCCCAGGAGGAAGGAATGGGCCAATGGGATTCAAGAAGAGGAGTCACTTGTTAGATCATTTAAGATATTTGTACAGGTCAGAAATTATACACAGTTTAAGATAGTATAATATTACAGCATGCTATTTAATTATTTTGGTATTTATGATGCTTGTTACAGTCTTGCATCTATCAGCTGTCTATAGACTGTATATGTGTGTAGTAGTGAACAAGGAACATCTATGCAGAGAAATGTAGTGATGTTCTATAATATAGTGGTAGAGCTTCAGATGATTGTCATTTTCAAGAAAAGGGGAGCTGTGACAATTCTAACAACTCTTCTCACTACAGGGTTCTTTCTGATAATTGTGCCCAGACACCAAACTCCATTCTTCACTTTTGTACAAAGAGCATGAGATATATTTGGCTAATCTTATCCAGATCAACTCCAGAAGCTGCCTAGTTTGTCTGAAGACATCAAATACTCCATCTGCTGCACACATTTTTGCATGAATCCATTAATTATAATATTATGTCCCTCTGTCTTAGTAACCTTCTTGCCAGCATTGTAAGTGTCTGCCTCAAAAAGTGTAATATCATACCCTCTTTTTTTTTTCCAGCACCCAAGCAAAAACACTATTTTCACACCGTCCACCACATAGGTTTTTCCTGGCAGTATTAGTCATGCTTCTATATTATTTGCTGTCTGTTCTTCATAATAAATGCTTAGATTCTAAAATGATGTAAAGCTAAGATTGTTGGTCTTTGGTTTTATTTAAGGTCCGGTAAATGTAAGATGTTGCTTATGGGTTTGATATATAGGGTCCCAAGGTCAGCTTTATCCTTGGAACCAGAATAGTCGAAAAATACTCCTCAGGGGTCATAATTTGCCACATTATTATTGCAACAACTTTCTTTACTATCATTTTTTTTTTTGCTGTATGCTTGTCTTACTAACAACATGGCTTGAGTCAGAAGGCCATTGAACAACTGACAGTGCAGTAAGCTGTAGCACCATGATAACCGCATAACTAGTTCACCTGTACCTATACATTGCATTAGTCATCTCCACACCTCTTCTTGTTCTACTAAGGTATAGGTTCATGGGTATTTGATTGTAGGCCTTTTGCTTGGAAGTATTCCACCACAAAAATGTATTCTGCACAATAAAATGCAGTTCAAAAACAAGAGTATAACAGATTCTACTCTGATGTATAAATACACAAAATGAAAGCTAGCTCCTGAGTGGATGGGGGATCGTGGGTTTACCCCGGGTATCACTTCTGTGTCACTGTTAGACAGAGGCACAGTATACTAACATCGAAAAAGGGCATAGCAAAATTAATTTAAAATGGGTGGCGAAAGCCAAACACACTCTGGCTAGGCTTATAAATGCCCTAGGGCAGATAGCCTAGTATGAACCTATGAACCTAAAGGATTTGGTCTAATTCCTGGCTAGTAAGTTGCACATTTAAAGATGATGCATCAGTTTTAAAGTATTATATAGGTCATTGCTAAGGGTTCAGGATGCCCTGTGACTGCCAGTAGTGTGAAGCAGTTATGCTGAAAACCACTTTCAGCGAAAAAAAACTAGTGTTTTTGCACGGGGAAGCCCCATGTGAGAGGAACTCTCACCACACCCAGTTTGTCAATTAACTGCAACAGTGGGGGGGGGGCATATTCACAGTTTGCTGAAAGTGGTTTTCAGCATGCCCATTTTGCACTAGCTATATGTAATTTCCCAAAATTGACTTCAGACAGTTATAGGGCCCTAAAGTAAATGTACCTAGTGGCCATTATTACAACATTCACAGCAGATGCACACTAAAGATGTAGGTAGGCAGCATGTCAGAAAGATGTGCATATTTTAGCTTGCAGCAGAAATGATTCAAGTTGTATTGGATATTGCTATGTGGGCATAAAAATAAATATCAAATATTGCAAACATTATACGTATAAGTAATGTTAGTAAGCATACGTGTACTTCTTTTTAGTGCATTGTCCTTGCTAATATGATCAGTGTGTATCTGCTTACAAGGTGCAGATATCAAGTCTGTATTTCATGGTCAACAGGTAGAAAATAAACCAGGCTAAACATTTGCAGATATCAAGTCTGTATTTCATGGTCAACAGGTAGAAAATAAACCAGGCTAAACATTTGCAGGCTTGTTCAGTGGAACAGCTAGTTTCATTTAAAGCATTTATATGTGATATGTAGAGTGAAGGTGTAGGCATCATGTCTGTATTCCATGGTCAGCATTTAGAAAATAAACCAGGCTAAACATGCGACCCTTTGAGGAATTGTAGTAATTCAGCTGGGAGATTACAAACAAGAAGGCTGTGTAGATGCATAATGCTTTGACTAACCTCAGGTTTGTACTAGGGTTAGTCCTTTAGCAGAACTGTTTCACACTTGTTGGGAAGGATACTGTGCTGGTTCATGTGATGGGAAGAGTACCCAATAGCTTTATTTTTTAAATGAGCATCCCTAAAAGACAGTGAGACTTCAGCTTGACTGTCTTTTTTGTGATGTTGTCCCATTCCTTTCTTGTGAAAAGCGAGTATCTACTTATTTTCGTGTTCAGTAATCAAGGGGTGTTTACTGTGTAGGCAGTCAGTCATTTTCCTTAAACAGTAATGACACTTATGCCCAGTGCAAGGCTAGCTCAAGAACACAGGAAAATGGTGCGTTTCTTTTTCCTCCTTATACCATACCCTTCTTTGCCTATTAGCCTTTCTAAGAGTTGGGTACTTTTGTATGAGATTGGAAAGGCAGTCCATTTATTATCACATTGCATTCCTTGATGATTTGACATTCTTCCTTTTAAGTACTTCCTTCTGGTGGCCTGAAGTATTGGAGATCTTCCTCAGTGTCGTAGAAGAAAGTTGTTTAGTATTCTGATTGTTGTATTCCTTCTAGTTACTCTTTTCAGCATCCTTGGTCTGTTGTGTTTTACCTTTCACTCCTATGCTACCTGCTCCCAGTCTGCTCGCCAGCTGCTTTCATGTTAGGAGCTTGACATGCTTAGGGCATAGGGAAGGTAGGCATAGGTGAGGCAGAACCGAAATTATGAACATGGAGTCATGGCAAGATTTTAGAGAGAAACACTAAGCCAAGGAAAGAAGGTGTAGTTCTTTAACAGGCTATTCTCCATCTGAATTCTGTTTCAGTTGACATGGAAGATTAGTCTATCTTGACCATATACTGGAGGGAATGGGGGAAAAACAGGTCCACCCCCCCCCCCCCAAAACACATATATGATGTTCTTCGTGTTTCACTGTTGCAGTCATTACATTTGGGTAATCCTGATGGCAGGTTGCCCTCAGTCGGCCTGAATTCCAAAGTCCTGGGTCCTGCATTGGCTGCTGTCACCCTTTCCCTGACGTCAGGTGGTCAGGGGTATAAAAGATGCGGCCGACGCCATTTTCTTTAGTCTTTCTTGTCGCGTGGCGAAGCAGAAGCAGTTCGCAAGTGCCAGTCGGCCGACTCCTGAGATTTTCGTGTTAGAGTTTCAGATCCGAAGTCCTCAATAAAGCTAAGTACTCTCTTGGGGAAACTTTTTTCTTGCTCCAGACTGATGTCAGAAAAAAGTAAATAATTGTATTTCTTGCAAATACGTCATAAGGATTTTCATTCTTATTGTATTCTTGCCTAGGCCCTGATCACAACGTTTCTGGTTGTCGGTTTTGTGCTAGATTTAACCAACGCACTATTAAGCGTCGGTATGATTTTGCTTTAAACTATTTTGGATGCCAGTTTAATTATCCAGAAATGTCGTCGGATAGCCATCTGACTACCGGAGTTCACAAAAAACACAAAGAAAAGGAGAGAGAAAAATAACCGAGGCCCAAAACCGACAACGAGGCTTCTCCTAATCCAGTTGCTGGTTCTCAGTGAGGTGCTTTTGTAGCTCCTGACACCCGCTACTTTAGAGTCGCAGGCCTCTACCAGCTCCCATGTGGAGTCGGCCATGCCGCTGGAAACTCAAGGTATTGGAGCCTCTGATACTATTCCTTCACATGGGTCCGGAGCTGCTGAGCAGGCACCAGCTTCTGAGGGTGTATTCAGACCTAAACATCTTTACATTAAACCGACTTCAGCTTCAAAGGCAAAGACTAAAGCATCTTCTAAAGCAAAGAAACAAACTCAAGAGCCACGTGGTCAGGCCTCTATGCCCAAAAAACTGATGCTCAAAATGGTCGAAGACTTCATTACCTTGATCAGGGGTTCCCAACCCCCTCCTGATAAGAGGCCTAGGCAAGAGACTGACTATGAATCTTCAGATCAGGTTTCCATTTCTTCTGATCAGGAATATTCTCTTCCCCCCTATGAGGATTCTTATGCTGAAAAATCTATACCTTCAGCTTCTCCTCCAGAGGACTATTCTTTTGGGGAAACCTTGTATACCATGAGAGAGCATTTCCACTGGGAGAGCCAAGATTTTTCAGAATCTAAAAATAGGCTCAGGGATTTCCTTTTACTACCTCAACACAGGCCACTAGCCATTCCACCGGTGATAGACATTGTAGATGTGTTTTCAGAGTCTAGTCTTACCTCCAGCTCCTGTTAAGCCTGACAGATATTACAGGGTTCCTGACTCTCATAAATTCCTTTTTAAAAACCCTGCTGCAGACCCAGAAACTATTTCACAGGGTCCCAAGGGAGTTAAGGCTTCCGCTGCAAAAAAACCCTACCCCCTCTGACAGGGATTCTAGGGCACTGGACAGATGGGGAAAAAAGTTATACACATCTGCTACCTTGGCTATAAGGGCCTTAAACCGTCAGTTTCATATACTCAAATATCTGCAACATGTCATGGCATTGCTTAAACAGAAAATGTTGTTAAACTCTGAATGTGCAGAAAACAAAGAAATGCAGGATTTATTGCATGCAGCTGAACAAGTTGGAAAGCATACTTTGCAATGTGGTTTTGATTCTTTGGAGGCCTCCTGCAGGGCTGCAGTTACGGGTTCTGTAATTAGGAGGCATGCTTGGTTAAAGGAACAAAATCTGCCTGATCATGTCAAAGTTAAATTATTAGATGCACCTTTACAGCATGATACTTTATTTGGTGTTAAGGCAGAAGAGGTGTTAAAGAAAATTGAGGACAAAGCTAAATCTTTGCAAACTATCAAAGATTTTTTACAAGTACAACCACCTTGATTTAGTAGACACTGGCCAACAAAGAATTGGTCCTTTCCTGTGTCAGACAGGCCTCAAAGGGGCAGACCCAGACGCCCTAGAGGCAGATCCCAGGCTCAAGGTTCATACAGGTCAAAGCAATGGGGTGCCTGTACCTCCAAAGTTGGAGAAGACAAATCTCAACCATACAGGAAACAGTCCCAATGACTTCCCCCTGCCTGCACCAAGCACTTATCTCCTGGCAGCACCCTTAGGGGGAAAATTAGCACTTTTTTCTCACAGTTGGCACATCATAACCCAGGACAAGTGGGTTCTAAATATCGTGTCACAAGGCTACAAGTTCCATTTCCATACCCTGCCAAAGGAAAACGGCTGGCCAGATCTGCCAAAAAATCAATGGGCAGAGGCACAAAAACAAGTCTCATCCCTCATGGACATGGGAGACATTCAACGAGTACCAGAGCAAGAGCAGGGACAAGGATTTTACTCAAGACTGTTCTTGGTACCCAGAAAGGACAAGGCCTGGAGGCCAATACTGAACCTATCTATTCTGAACACATTCCTGGATATACCAAAATTCAAGATGTTGACTTTGCAGCAGCTTCTGCCCATGCCGGGCAACAATGCTTGGCTTGTGACTTTAGACCTAAAAGAGGCATACCTGCATGTCCCAGTCAGACAAATATGCAGAAGATACCTCAGATTCAAGGCTGGCTCAATGCATTACCAATTCTCTGCACTGCCCTTTGGCTTATCTACTGCACTCAGGGTCTTTACAAAGTGCCTGGCACCAGTAATTGCATTTTGCAGATAAAGAGGAATACAAATATATCCTTACTTGGATGACTGTCTAATTCAAGCAAAGAACAAGGACATTCTTCTACAGCGTCTGGCGTTTGTGAAAAAACTTCTAACAAGTCTAGGGTACACAGTCAACTAAAAGAAATCAAAACTAGTACCCTCTCAAGAGATAATATTCCTGGGTGCAAGCTTAAATACAACTGCCCAAATGGCTTATCTCATGCCAGACAAACAAAGGCAACTGACTACCTATTTCAAAATGATGGCAACAAAGGCCCAATTATCTGCAAGAAAAATTATGCAGGCTTTGGGCTTCATGGCATCCTGCATCCTACTATTTCCATATGCAAGACTGCATATGAGGAAACTACAATGGTACCTAAAAAGTGTTTGGACTCAACATTGCCACAGCCTGGAGACTATGATTACTCTCATTCTGTGCCTGCAACAGGAGTTTCGATGGTGGGCAAAGGCTTGTCACCAAAACAAGGGACAGCCATTCACATTACCCCCAGCCAGACAGACACTAACAACGGATGCATCAGATTATGCCTGGGGGGGGGCCCACATGGCAGGAAGATGCATTCAGGGCACATGGGCCTCAAACCAAATGCATCTACATATCAATTAAAAAGAGATGCTAGCTGTTCAAAATGCCCAGACAGCCTTCAAGGACCTACTTCATCCAGGACAACTACTGATAAAGACAGACAACACCACGGTCATGTGGTATATAAATAAGCAGGGGGCACACATTCTTACCCCCTTTGCAGACTAGCCATGACTTTGTGGGACACAGCATTGACTTACCAAGTACATCTGCAGGCATAATTCCTGCCAGGAAGGAAAAATACTCTGGCAGATGAACTAAGCAGAAACCTCATGGATCCCCACGAGTGGCAGCTGAATCCACAAGTCTTCAGCATGATAACAATGAAATGGGGATGCCCAGGCATAGATCTATTTGCCTGCCCTCACAACTACCAACTAAAAAAATTCTGCACAAGGATTTATCACTGATAAGCATGGAAAGTGGATGCCCTATCAGTATATGCCTGTCCCCCGCTGCCTCCTCCCCAAGGTACTCCTAAAGGTCAGACAGGAGAAGCCAAAGATGATACTAATTGCCCCAGACTGGCCCTGCCAATACTGGTATCCAATACTAAGGAACTTGTCTCAATGCCCAACTTGGATCTTACCTCAGATACCTCATCTGCTGTCCCAGCAAAACAGTCAAATCCTGCACAGCCAACTCAAGACTTTAAAGCTGGCAGCATGGCGGATAATGTAGTCATACAAAACACACATCTCAGTAAAGTTGTGATGGATGTCATTTTGGAAGCCAGAAGGCCTAGTACTAGAAAATCTTACGCTGGAAAATGGAAGAGATTCTGTGCTTGGAACCAGGCACAAGGGACTGATACAGCTGTGCCCAAATATTCCTCATATTTTGCAATACTTAACTGAGATGCTGGACAAAGGCCCATCTTTTTCATCTATTAAAATTCATGCCTCTGCCATTTCAGCTCATTACAATACAGAGCCACCAATCTTTTCTCATCCGTTATTAAAGTAGTACCTCAGAGGAGCCAAAAATGTTATGCCTCCAAGGAGATCACCAATGCCTGCATGGGACCTTAACTATGTCTTGGAAAAACTCACCCTACCTCCTTTTGAGCAAGCTGCTACTGCTGATATAAAGTTTTTATCTTGGAAAACAGCTCTGCTCCTAGCAATAACTTCTGCAAGACGAGTTTCAGAGCTACAGGCACTCATGGCTGTGGAACCTTTTATAATTTTTTATCTAGACATGATCTTTCTGAGTTCAAACCCAACATTTATGCCTAAGGTGGTGTCCAGCGTGGCTCTTAACCAAACTATTCATCTGCCAACTTTTTATCCAAATCCACAGAACAAGGGGGAGAGAATTCTGCATTCTTTGGACGTACACAGACAGCTTAGATTCTACTTGAATAGAACCAAAGTTTTCAGAAAGACAAGAGCAATTACTAGTGACATATGCTGCAGGATCACAAGGAAAGGCTATCTCAAAGCAAACTATTTCAAAGTGGATAGGCCACTGCATTCGTTTCTGCTACTTACACCATGGCAAGCCAGTGCCCAAGGGCATTAGGCCACATTCAGCCAGAGCTGCAGCAACTTCAGCAGCCTTTCTCAGGGGAGTACCAACCAAGGACATTTTAGAGGCTGCTACTTGGAGTTCAGTGCACACCTTTACAAAGCACTATCATCTATCACTCTACTCTAAATCCAGGGCAGGCTTTGCCACTGCAGTTCTGCAGGGCCTCCTAGCCACTCCTAACGCTGTTTAGCTCCAGCCTCCCATCCATAACTTTGGGACTCGACCCAAATGTAATGACTGCAACAGTGAAACACGAAGAACATAGTACAGTTGTGTACACTTACCATAAATGTAGATGTTCGAGTGTATTCACTGTTGCAGTCAAGGTTTCCCACCCGCCATCCCCCTTTTCTTCTGATGGAACCTATCTTTCCTTCTCTGATTTATGCAACCTATGTGGTGTATTTGCTTGTAGATGAATGTAAAGTTTATATTGGTGCATGTATTTATATATATATATATATATATATATATATATATATATATATATATATATATATTTCAGGGGGCACCTGACATCAGGGGCAAGAAAAACTAAAGAAAATGGCGTCTGCTGCATCTTTTATACCCCTGACGACCTGACGTCAGGGAAGGGGCGACAGCAGCCGATGCAGGACCCAGGACTTTGGAATTCAGGCCGACTGAGGGCAACCTGCCAGCAGGATTACCCAAATGTAATGACTGCAACAGTGAATACAGACGAACATCTACATTTATGGTAAGTGTACACAACTGTACTTTATTTATACATTAGAGCAGCTTGGGCTGTCTCTCTCTCTCTCTCTCTTTTAGGTTCATAGGTGGTTACTCGGCTGTTGCCCAGGAGCCATTTTAAGCCTAACCAAGCTTATACTTGATTTAAGAAAGTGTTGCTGACTGGTGTCAATACCCCAAGAAGTTTTATGGTCACAATAGTAGCTTGTACATGTCAAGCATTCACAGGCTTCAATGCCAAATCAAGGATAAATTTGTGATTTCCCCCCAAAAAATAAATAAATAATAAATTAAAACAAAACAAAAAAGGACTCTTTATTCAGCTGCTTATATTTTTCTGTATTTGTGTTTCTTCCTACTGCTCTGTTACTTCATCTTGCTTTTTCCTGCTACTTGCTGCTTGTTCTTTAAAGTGTTCAACTGCATCTTTTCTGTTGCATTTATTACTGCTTGTTTATAGCCTAAGTGTTGTTCTAAGCTTTTAGTTTTGGTTTAAGCACTTGGGCTTTAGACCCACCCCTTAGCTCTCCCTGGCCTTTCTCCCTCAGATTCTGAGAAGTATGGATGGACAATTTCCTACAGTTTTTCCTGCCAGTCTTGTTGATATGGGCATCCTGAGATAGTGTAGCAGCTGCCTCATGTACATGGACAACCGTCTACTACTACCACCTAGGAACACAATTTGTGAGAGATGCAATTACATTAAGAACCTAGAGTCCATGTTCTCTCCCCCTTAAGCCAGTATATTTGGCACTGAAAAGGTTGTCAACACAATCACTACACCTCAAACACCACCCACACGTACACAACACACACCCACATATGCAGAGGTCCTCCACATAAACATACCCAAACAAAGGAGACCTCTGAGGCAAAATCTGCACAGCCCTCCACACCACGTACCATGCATAGTCCACACATCTATGGCTCACAGCCACTAAGACTTCACCATAAACCCAATATATTAGTCATAGGAGACTCCATTGTGAGGCACAAAGATGTGCCTCTCACCAGACTGGATAAAGGAGAAAGTCACAGTTAGCTGTCCGTCAGGTGCCAGAATCTGCCATATCACAAACGCATTCAAGTCTCTCAACTACAGGTATTGTTATGACTGTCATAGTCCATGTTGGCATGAATGACTTGAGACGTGCTCGCTGATTGCGTCCCAGGCAGGTATGTTTCTAGCCTTTAGCAGCATTCTGCCATCACCCAGAATGATGCCTCAATACAAACAGAAAATGATTGACTTTAACCATTCGCTTAGTTTTTGGTGTCATTCCAGGAGGATCCAGTGCCTGACAACCTGGAATATGTAATCGACAGACCATGATACTTTGCCAGAGATGGCTTGCATCTGTCTCACCTGGGCTACAGGCTTCTGCCAAAGGTTCTTGCCTCCCCCATAGTGCCTTTTTTTAGAAAAAGTCCTGAGGTCGATAAAACCAACATAAAAATTTCAACAAAACGCAAACTAAAGGTCATGCTGCTAAATGCTAGGAGTCTAAACATGAAACTGCACTCATTGCAAACATTCTTAACCCTGGAAAATGCTGACATCTGTGCAGTCACAGAAACCTGGTTCAAAGCTGCGGAGAACACCCCAGCCTTACCTGGTTACTCATCTTATCATACATTCAGACCTCAAACTGTGGGCAGTAAAGCCAAAGGAGGTGGTGTTTCAATATACATTAAAGACATACACACCTCCAGGCTGGTCAAACAGTATGATGCAGAGGAAACACTCCATTTAACCATTGACAAGACCTCTTTTTAAATCCTAGCTAGCTACCAGCCCCCAAATCTGACTCATGATGTCTAATTCGCCTGTTTGGACCTGTTCAAATCTATCAAGATTCAACCCTTTACTCTGATCCTGTGTGACTTTAACTTCCCAAACATAGATTGGAAGAACTACTCATGCCAGAACACAAATGTCCACAGATTCCTCAATTTTGTCAATGCAAATGCCTTGGAACAGTTAGTCGATACCCCCAGAAGAGGTGAAAATATCTTGGACTTGGTATTAACCAACATGAGTAACCACTAGAGCATCCCTATAGTATCATCCTCCCTGGTAAGATCTGATGGTAAAGCAGTCACTTTTGAAGTCACCATCTCCCCCAGCCCGCCTCTAGCTAGGATCAATCATAAAAACTTCTCCAGAGCTGATTACAACCTCCTGAAGGATGGTATAAACAGCTTCACAGCCCCACCCTCCAAAACTACACCAAAGCACTGTACAAGTATTTATATAGATGCTTGGAATCAGGAATACCAGACGGGACTAAATCATCCTCCATGAAAAAGAGTAAACCTGTCTGGTGGACATCTGCAATAAATAAACTCTATAACAAAAGGAAGAAATTGCTGTCCAAGACTAAGAAGGAGCAAGTGCCCAATTGGAAGCAGTGTCTCCTTAGCCTAAACAAGCAAATAAGAGCACTAGTGAATTCCTTCAAAGCAAACTTCAAGTCCAAATTGGCCACATCTACTAGAAACAATCGTAAGGCCTTCTTCACATATGTCCACAACCTCAAAGGAAGCACCCAGATCTCTTCAGAACTGGTGATCTAGGACACCACATATACAAATGCTGTAGATAAAGCAAACTTGCCTGCTGACAGATTCAGCAAAAACTTCACCCCTCTGTCCCCCCCCAAAATCAGTAAATCAGGACATCCCCAGTACCTGCTCCCTTCCCTTTATATCCAGGCAACAGGTCATCACTGCTCTCTCAAAGGCAAAAAATATAGCCTCCATGGGACCTGATAACATACCAGGCTGCATCCTACTTGAGCTCAGGCAGGAACTTGCAGCACTATTAGGTGCCCTATTCAACCAAAGCCTGAGTACTGCTCATCCCAGCTGAGTGGAGGACAGCCACTGTCATCCCTTTACACAAAGGCGGAGCGTCCACCAATCCAGGAAATTATAGACCTATCAACCTAACTCGCCTGATCTGCAAGGCCATGGAACGGATGGTTATGGACCTCATTAACAAGGACATTGGCAACCTCCAAACTCTGGATCCCACGCAGTTTGGCTTCGTCAAGGGGAGGTCATGTCTGCTAAATTTGGTTGGCTTCTTTGAGACAGTCACCAAAGCCATGAACGAGGGAAAGACAGTGCACACCGCCTACCTTGACCTGGCCAAAGCCTTTGACACTATTCCCCACTCAGGCATAATAGATAAACTCTCTCAACTATTCATCAATCCAGTCTTGACGCCTCTGTTATTTGGAATATACTTTTCTGAGGTCCAGGCCAAAACTAGTGGGCAGTAGCTGACCAAGTTTGCAGATGACTGCAGTCTGGGTGCTATCATCAAGTCTTCTAGTGATGTGGACATCCTTCAAGAGGGTCTCACTCAGACAAATGACTGATGCCAGAAACATGGCCTCAAGCTGAATACCAATAAAATGCATCATTATCCCCTTTGGGGAGAGTGACATCCCCACAAATGATCACATTAATAACATCCTAAGCACACAATCAGTCATGAGGGATTTGGGCACCCAGGTTTAGCAATCTGACTTTTGACCACCATGTTGCTTTCATTGTACGGAAAGCCTTCTACATGGCCCATCTTATAAGTAAGGGTATCTCATCTAGGGACAAGGAAGTCATAACATCCCTGTATTTTTCCCTTATAAAGGCCCATTATTGAGTACAATGTTCCTTTCAGCATGTACCTCGCAAAGCACATGCAGCAGACTGAGAGACCACAGATGTACCTCACCAGGAGAGTCCAGGGCTTCAAACATCTACCAGACCTACAGACTCCTCAGGGGTGACCTCTGTCTGTCATACAAGGCGATCATGGACCCCACCTTGATGGGACTGCTGCATACTCGAGTGGAGCTTGACTTGTGGATAACTCGTATGCGTTGCCTCAACCTGGTCAGTGACATCAACAGGACTTGTTGGCAGGACAAATTTGTGTCCCAGAGATTCTCCCGTCTATGGAATAGACTCCCTCTCCATGTCAAGCAGAGTAGCTCTTTAACCCTTTGCAAGCACAACCTGGATAACTGTATTGGAAACAGAAAATATACCCCTGAGATTCCACCCGTCTCCCTGCTGGACAGGAACATAAAGTGCTGACTTCTCTAAACATGGGCTAAACTCTTGGCTAGGCTTGTAACGGGCCTCGGGGCCAGTAACCTCCGATGGTCCAAGTTACATTTGAATAGGGTAAGGGGTGAGCTTTGATTCACATGGATGGGAAGCCTGTTCCAGAGAGGAGGTAATCTTTGAGCTACATCTGTCCCATCATCATGTACTGGTTGTCACAGACAAGGTTTATGTCCTTAGAACAGGTATTTCTAATGATGTTTGTTTTGCAGATGTGCAACATATATCCATCAGTGTGGGATCAGAGGATGTCTTGTAGGCTAGCCCTAGATTACAGCACAGTAGTCTGTAGGAGACGAGTGCAAGGATAGGCTTTGAGATAGTCTTCGCAGGACTTGTTGTTTACTGCCTGTATTCTTTTTGTGAGGAAGCCCTATGATCTCTCAAACTGTTGTAAGTTCCACCCTCCCTTTCTCGCTTTTCTCTGTCATTTTTTTACTTTTTATGCTTCTTTTGTGATCTTTTGTGGGGTTTACTCTCTCTGCTGAAGTCCTGATATCCAAGGACTCGCCATGGCCATTATATTTATAGGTGACCCTTTCTAGAAAGTAACAGTTGTATGGTTGGTCTCTGCTTTTATATTGCCCCAGTTTGTGATATAGGTGCATGCACATATGTATTTCCATAGGCATGTCCTACTTTCATCCTATGTCATCTTGGCCTCTGTGTGCTGCCTTGCGGCAGTGTCCACCAGGAGGTTGCCAGTCTGAACAAAGGCTGTGGTCACCCTCCCCCATGAATGAAAGAACTGGAGTAGTTTGCATCTGCTCAGTCTTGTCCCCTTTTCCAGTTGACCTTCTAACACATGTACCCCTAGTTGAATTTGAGAAACTGTGGCTATGTGCTTTGAGTCATATGATGGCGTGTGTCTAAGAACAGTATAGTGGAACTGAAGAGCTGCAAACAACCGCGGTGGTGGTGCTGCGGTAGCGTTGTCGCCTCACAGTAAGACGTTATCCTGTTCGATTCTCAGCTAGAGCGTCTTCTGTGTGGAGACTTGCGTGAATGGGCGTACCTTCGTTGAAGGTTGTGCGTGACACACACAAGTACCTGTTTTATAATCCTAAAGCAGGTCCAGCAGTTACTTTTTTATTTAAATCTGCTTCTGTTAAACCAGTTAAAACCGTTAACCCCATTCTCCCTGACAAAGATGGCAAAGCAATGGATACACTGGGGAAGAAAATAAATTATTCTAGTACTTTAACGTTCATAAGTTTAAACTATCAAGTTTGTATGTTAAAGTTTTTATTCTTATCTTTGAGAACATGCAGAAGTTAATTGCTAGCCTTCCTTCTTCTTAGGTAAAGAACTCATTAAATGCTCCTGTATGGTGTTTCTCATGTCACTAAACATAGTTAAAAATGTGCATATGATGCTAATGATTTGTCCTCTGGAAATGCTGCTTCTGGATCAGTTTTGAGGAGATTGGGTTGATTTCATTCTCACAATCTTCCTGCTTGATGCCAAGTCTTAGATTTTAAATTCTCCTTTGAATAAACTGGTTCTTTTGGCCCCTCTGCAGCTGAAGGGGTTAAAATGTATGATGAAAGGGAAAAGCTGATTCAAGGAGTGTCTCAGATTTTTCAGTCCTCTTTTTCAAGAGCAAAGAGAAATTACCCCTTCTCCTCAGCTCCCTTTTATCAAAAAGCAATTTAAACAGCAGGGAAATGGCAAACAGGGTTTTAAAAAGAAATGGAAAGGCAGTCTTAAAAAGAAAGGAAATGCGCTAATAATCAAAACAGCCCTGTCAGGCAATATGACTATCCACCCATTAAAGTTCTTCTCCCCTCCCACCCTAGCATCCTTTCCATGTAGTCTTCACCTCCCTTTATGGCATCAGATTGTCTGACAGCTGGATGCCAAAAGTAATCCAGCAGATACACACTTGCCCATTGGTCCCCCCCCCCTTCTAAGGGATCCCATTTGTCCAGGGAACCAGATCTGTAACCCATCCTGTAACACATGATGTCCCAGAGAGTCTTAGAACCTGTGATCTCAGTATCCTAGACACAGTTTTTTTTTTTTTTTCAGGAAATTTTCTAGTTTCCAAAACAGAAGAATCCTGGATGTCTGTACTGGATCTTTCTTTCCTAAACCTTTAGTCAAGCTTCTGAAGCTCAAGATGTTACATCTTCAGTCTCTAGCTTTCATGGTAAGTCTGGTTCCAAGTACCCCTATCATCACGTCCTCTTTGCAGAGCATTTCAGGACATTTCTTAAGATTTGTTGTATCTGGCTTACACATTATCAGTTCTCTGTTTTACCCTTTGAGCTGCTCACAGCACCAGGAGTATAACTCAGAATGCCTAGTTCCACTCATTATTTACTACAGATTTCAAGGAATTCACATTTTTCCATATTAAGGTGATTGTGGTATCTTTGCATAGTTTTCAGCTGCCCCTAAATATTTAGTAACCGTTCAGGGTCTTCTGTTCAGTCTGGGTTTTCAAATAAATTTACAGAAGTTTTCTTCTCCAGATGTTTGCTGGATTCGTTTTGGAAAAAGAGCTTTTCTTCCTCCAGACAAAGTAGAATTGTTTTACCAGTTCTTTGTGAGTTTTTCCACTCAAAACTATGCATCTGCAAGGAAGTTTCTCAGGATTTTGGGGTACGTGGCATCAATGATCATCCTTTCTCTGACCAGAATTGCTCATGAGGAAGATAAATACAGTGGTACTTCAGCTCAGTCTGGAGTCCGCATCTACACTGTTTGTCCTTTCAGATACCAGTTCTGGGATTTGTAAAGAGGGAGGTTGGAATCATGAGCTGATTTAGCTGGAGACAGTGTAAGCTTCCCAGGTGCAAAGTTCATATCCCAAGGAAGTGCCATCTGTTTCCTAGGTGGAGGAGTTATGCAACATCCCCTTCAAAAACTGGATTGCTTGCAGTCCAGGTCCTCCATTCTGTCTTCCGACCCCTCTCCATTCAGTCACCACAGACTTCAGACCTGGCATGGAGAGCAGTTTCAAAAGGGGTAAAAGTATAAGCTCTGTGGGACCTTGTAGACAGAAGCAAATAAATGTGAAAGAGATGTAGGCAGTTGTTGATGCTTTGAAGGCATTGAATCATCTCAGATTCCAAGGACCTCTGCAGGTGCACACAGACAATGCCATAGCCATGTGATGCATAAACCAGGGGGATACCAAATCTTACTCTCTTTGCAGACTTCCTTTGATAACCTGGGAGGTAGCAACTCTGCTTACTTTGATTCTTCAAGCTTCATACTTGGTTGCAGAAAAGTTCAGCAGGATGAGGACAGACCTTCCAAGAATTGACACAGCTGTGGGGTACACTTCAAATAAATCTATTTGCCATACTTCAGAACAGACAACTAAATAAATTCTGTTCCAGTACTACTTGTAAGCAGGCTTGGAAGACAGATGATTTCTCATTTCCATGGAAGAGAAGGGAATGCTGCTATATGCTTTTTGACCCTTTCCACCCATATCCAAAAGAACTTTCCAAAAATTATGGTGGTGACTTCCTCTTTTTTGGCCAATGCAACAGTGGCTTTCTCTTCTTTTCAGTTTGGCCAGGGGCAATTACTATAAATATCTTCAAACTTTATGTACTTGCACAAGATAGGGGAAGTTCAATACACCCCAGCCTAGAAACTTGTCAGCTAACTGCTTGTCTGGTAGAATTTTGATACATTTCCTAAGGAAAAAAAGTGCCCCAAAGGTAACAGAAACTAAAAGAGACAAGAAGATCTCCTACTAGAAAATCATATATGGGTAAGTGGAAAAGATTTTCTAGTTGGTGCCAGTCAGAGAACCAAGAGCCTCTTCAGGCCTAGCTACCTCTGCTTCATGATTATTTGCATGAACAATTCTCCAGTGGTCTTTAATTTTCCTCTTTCAAGATACATTTGTTGACCATTTCTGCTTGTCTGCCCTTTAATCTTCCTCTTTCTAATAATCCTCAAGTTAAACAGTTTTTGAAAGGGATGTTGCATAACTCCTCCACCTAGGAAACAGATGGCACTTCCTTGGGATATGAACTTTGTACCTGGGAACCTTATGTCTCCAGCTGAATCAGCTCATGAGACTGGATTTAGGTTCTTAACTTGGAAGACTGTTTTATTCATTGCTGTGACACCTTTAAGAAGAGTATCTTGGGTTGCAAGCTGTTATGGGGAATCAACCCTAACTTGTTTTCCACAGGAACACGTTTTTTTTTTTTTGTTTAGAATAAATCCTACCTTGATCCCTAAAGTGGTCTCAGAGTTTACTTTAAGGCAGACTATTAATATCACAGTTTTATTTCTTTATGCAGATAACAAGAGAGAGAGGATTCTTCACACTCGCACTATTTGTCTGGCCACAGGCAGCTCAGATACTACTAAAACACAACTCAAACCTCCAGGAAAGCACATCATCTGTTTATCTTCTGTGAAGGTAAGATGAAAGGACAACGTATTTGAAAACTGATCAGTGTCTATGGCACAACAGGTAGCACACACACACACACACACCTTTGGTTCTTGAAGTCCAGAAGGCTGTGGATGTTCATCGTGCAAACAGCTGCAGTCATAACAGATGGGTTCTCCTGCCGTCAGGCGGGTCCTCGGTCGGCCGAACTCCAAAGTCTAAGTCTGGCGTCGGTTGTCGTCGCTTCTTCCCTGACGTCAGTGCGACAGGGGTATAAAGGAACCAGCCGACGCCATTTTCTTCAGTCTTTCTTGCCGCGCGGTGCCCGAAGCAGAAGCAGTTCGCAAGTGCCGGTCAGCCCAGCTCCTGAAATTACGAAAATTTTGCAACCGAAGTCTTCTTGAAAGCTAAGTACCCCGTTGGGGAAACTTTTCTTGCCTCAGAACGATGTCAGACAAAGTTAATAATTGTATTTCATGTGGGAAGCAAATACCGCATAAGGATTTTCATTCCCTCTGCATTCCTTGCTTAGGCCCAGACCACAACGTCTCGGTCTGTCGTTTTTGTGCTACATTCAACAAACGCACCATTAAGCGTCGGGGCGGTTAAGCCCAGCACTATTTTGGCAGAAAATTTAACTATTTATTATGTCGCCGGATACTCGACTCAGTTTTTTGTCTAAAACGCAAAGATAAGGACCGACACGAGGTCCGCGGCCTCTACCGACACCACGCCAAGGCCGACTACAGGTGGTCCGGTTCTCAGCGAGATGCCTACGCAGCCCCTGCCTACAGACGACACTTCATTGGCGGTGTCTTCTGTGCCCGAGGTCGCAGGCTCTCGCCCACACCCGACTACAGATACCGAAGCCACTCTTGGTGGTGAAACTCAAAATGTAGACAGGTCTGCCTCCTCTCAGGGTGTCTTCAGACCTTCCTCCTCTTTTTCCATCAAGGCTTTCACTAAGTCTAAAGCAGCCATGCATTCTAAGAGACCAGCTACACAGGGCCCTCCTCCAGGCCCCATGCCTAAAAAACAGATGCTTAAAATGGCTGAGGATTTAATTACTCTTATCAGGTGTTCTCACCCCCGGACAAAGGCCCAGAGTGGAGGAAGAATCCCTCCTCTGACCAGGCCTCCATTATTTCAGAGCACTCGGATGAACAGGAACATTCTTACTCCCCTTTTGAAGATTCTGATGCAGAGGAGTCCATTCCCTCTGTCTCCTCCAGAGGATTACTCATTTGGGGAAACCTTGCATACCTTAAGGGAGCACTTCCACTGGGAAGGTCAAGAGTATTCAGATTCCAAGAAAAGGCTTAGGGATTTTCTCTTGCTACCTCAGCACAGGCCTCTGGCTATACCTCCTGTCTTAGACATACTAGATGATGTGTATTCGGAGGCCTGCCTTAACCCGGATTCTTTACCTCCAGCCCCAGTCAAACCTGACAGGTACTACCAGGTTCCTGACTCACACCAATTTCTATACAAAAGCCATGCGGCTGACCCAGAAACTATCTCACAGGGCCCCAAGGGAATTAAGGCCTCCACTGCTAAAAATCCTTTACCTTCCGAGAGAGATTCCAGATCTTTAGAAAGGTGGGGAAAAAAGGTATACACCTCGGTCACCTTAACCATGAGGGCATTAAACTGCCAGTTCCATATGTTAAAGTACCAACAGTTTCTGTTATCACAGTTGAGAAGCAAAATGTCACAACCTGAACAACCAGACTTGAACCAGCCCCCCAAACATCTCCAACGCCCAAGTGAGAACTGCTCTCTCCAAAGCAAAAAACACAGCATCCATGGGACCTGATGGTGTCCCCGGCTGTGTGCTCCACGAACTCAATGAGGAATTAAACCCACAGCTAGGACAGCTGTTTATTCAGAGCCTTACCTCTGGACGCACTCCAGGAGTGGCGCACTGCAACTGTGGTCCCACTTCACAAAGGCGGTGCCTCCACCGACCCTGGAAATTACCGGCCCATTAGCTTGACAAGCCTTATCAGCAAAGCCATGGAGAGGATCATAATGGACCTCATAAATAAAGACATAGGGAATTTGCAGACTTTGGATCCAACCCAGTTTGGCTTTGTCAAAGGCAGATCATGCCTTTTAAACTTGGTTGACATTTTCAAAACAGTCACCAAAGCCATTGATGAGGGAAAGGCAGTCCATACAGCCTACCTCGATCTGGCGAAGGCCTTCGATACAATACCCCACTCGGGTATCATTGAAAAACTCATCAGCTTAAATATTAACCCATACATCACAAGATGGGTTGCAAACTGGCTGAGTGACAGAACCCACAGGGTCAGAGTTGCTGGCGCCATGTCAGACTCAAAGCCTGTCACAAGTGGTGTCCCACAGGGCTCAGTCCTAGGCCTCACTCTTGTTTGGCATCTACTTCTCCAGTAAAAGCAAACACAGGAGGGTTATGGCTGACAAAGTTTGCAGATGACTGCAAACTAGGCGCCATAGTAGAAAACACATCTGACACAGATATCCTTCAGAAGGGTCTCACAGAAATGGATAACTGGTGCCAGAGCCATGGCCTAAAGTTAAATGCCAAAAATGCATAGTCATACCCTTGGGAAAACAAGGTTACCCCTAGCTACCAAATAGGTGGCAATCCACTGAGCACAGAAGAAGTTATCAGGGACCTGGGGACCCAGGTTGATAGTAGTCTGTCATTCGACACCCATGTAGCTAAAGTAGTTAGGAAGACCTTCTACATTGCCCACCTTATCATGAAGGATTCTCATCTAGATCAAGGGAGGTCATTGTCTCCCTCTACTCATCACTCATCAGACCAATGATTGAGTACAATGCCCCATTCGAATGTATCTGACCCGACACTTGCAGCAGCTGGAGAGGCCACAAAGTTCCTCACCAAAAGGATAAAGGGTCTCAAAAATCTGTCCTATGCTGCCCGGCTGAAAGAACTCCAGCTCTATTCAGTCGCACACGCTACAGCTGCTCAGAGGTGACCTTTGCCTAACATACAAGGCCATGTCAAACCCAGATTTGATGAATATGCTTCACCTCAAAAATCTAGATCCATCAGAGCCACAAGGCGGAGACTTAAACCTCGACACGGCTATTAATAGGGCGTGCTGGAGGGATAGATTCATCACCCAAAGACTCCCTATGCTGTGGAACAAAATCCCGGTATATGTGAGGCAGAGCACCTCGCTGGCCTTGTTCAAGAGAAATCTTGACCAATGGATGGGAGATCGCAGATATACCCCAGGGATTACCTCAGTGTCACTGTTCGACAGAGGCACAGCAAAATAATGGGTATAGTTCCCCATACTAAAGGGGTGGCGTAAGCCACAAAACTATGGGCTAGGCTTGTAAATGCCCTTGGGCAGATAGCCTAGTATGAACCTATGAAGGAGTTGCAGGATTTGATGCATAGTGCAGAACAAGTGGGTAAACATACCTTGCAATGTGGTTTTGATGCTCTAGAGGCCTCATGTAGAGCTGCTGTTACAGGATCAGTCATACGTAGACAAGCCTGGCTCAAGGAGCAAACCTTACCAGATCATGTCAAAGCTACATTACTAGATGCCCCTGTACAAAAGGATGTATTATTTGGTGTTAAAGCTGAGGAGGTATTAAAGAAAATGGAGGAAAAGGCTAAATCAATGCAAACAGTGAAAGATTTTCTACAGGTACAACTTCCACGTTTCAGTAGAAATTGGCCCTCCAAAAATTGGTCCTTTCCAGCCACGGACAGACCCCAAAGCGGTAGATACAGACGCCCGAGGGGCAGAGGGCAATCTCAAGGATCGTTTAGAGGCAGACAATGGCAAGCTCCTACACAAAGAGGTGGTGAGGATAGTTCGCAGCCATTCAGAAAGCAAGCCCAATGACTTTCCCCTTTGCATGCCAAGCAAGGCTCAAATAGCAGCACCCTTAGGTGGAAAACTGGCATTATTTTCGAAAAATTGGCATATTGTCACAAAAGACAAATGGAATCCTGGACATTATAAACAGAGGCTACAGATTCCATTTTCACACCCTTCCAAAAATGAGAGGCCTGCCAAACCTGCCACACAATCAAAGGGCAGAGGCACAAAGACAAATTTCAGATCTCATGGACATGAAAGCTATTCAAGAGGTACCTACTCAAGAACAACGTCAAGGTTTTTATTCCAGACTATTCCTGGTACCAAGGAAGGGAAAAGATTGGAGACCTATTTTGGACCTATCCATCCTAAACACATTTTTACTGGTACCAAAATTCAAGATGCTCACATTACAGCAGCTTCTTCCCATGCTGGGCAAGGAGTCTTGGCTGGTAACATTGGACCTCAAGGAGGCATACCTGCATGTCCCAATCAGACAAAATTGCAGAAGATACCTCAGATTTCTTGCAGGTTCAACCCATTATCAATTCTCTGCATTGCCCTTTGGCTTATCTACTGCGCCCAGAGTATTCACGAAATGCCTGGCATCAGTAATTGCCTACTGCAGACTTCAAGGGATACAAATATACCCATATTTGGATGACTGCTTGATCCAAGCGGACAGCAAGCACATACTTCTGAAACATCTCGCTTTTGTAATAATGTTGTTGAATTCTCTGGGATACACAGTCAACAAAAAGAAATCAAGGCTAATACTCTCTCAGAAAATAATTTTCCTGGGTGCCAACTTGGACACAAACACCCAGATGGCCTACCTCACGCCAGAGAAAAGTACAGTTTTGTACCTACCATAAATGTAGATGTCCGATAGGAATGCATCTGCAGTCCTTACAAATGGGTTGTCCTGTCGTCAGGCAGCCCTTCGGTCGACCGGATTCCAAAGTCTGGGTCTGGCTTCGGCTGGTGTCGCACTTCACCCGACGTCATTGCGGCAGTTCTTCGGGTATAAAGGCATCAGCCGACGCCATTTTCCTCAGTGTTTCTTGCCCCAGATGCCAGGTGCCCTCTTGGATGGCTAAATTTGGATAAATGCCAAGTTTCCAAATAGTAGAGAGCAAACACAAAATAAGCATGTATGTACATATATACAAATAAATACACCATAATAGATCCCCCCCAAGCTAGCTGAAGGTTGGCAAATACCCTAGGAGTACCTCAGAGGGGAAGGTGGGTGGGTAATCCTGACTGCAGATGCATTCCTATCGGACATCTACATTTATGGTAGGTACAAAACTGTACTTTGTCCTTCAAGGATGCATCTGCAGTCCTTACAAATGGGTAGAATACCATAGCTAAACTAGGGGAGGAGGAAAAGAGTAGAGATTATGGTGTAGTTAGGATCCCTTGCAAAACAGCAGTGGCAAAACCTGCTCTGGATCTAGAGTATAGAGGTAAATTGTAATGCTTGGCAAATGTATGCACAGAGGTCCAAGTAGCAGCCTCTATAATGTCCTTGGTAGCCACTCCTCGTAAGAAAGCTGTGGTAGTGGCTGTAGCCCTTGTGGAGTGAGGCCTGATGTTCTCTGGAGTTTTCTTTCCATGGTAGGAGTAACAAAATCTAATGCAATTTCCTATCCATTTGGAGATTGTCTGTTTTGAAATTGGTTTTCCTTCCTTTCCTGTTGCATATGCTACCAGAAGCTGGTCAGTTTTTCTATTGGTTTTTGTCCTGTCCAGGTAGTAGCGTAATTGTCTATGTACATCCAAGGTATGCAAGAGTCTTTCTCCCTGTTCTGTGGGTTGGGGAAGAATGTAGGTAGGTGGATAGCCTGATTTAAAGAAACTCTGGATACCACCTTAGGCATAAATGTAGGATTTGTTCTCATGGACACACTATCTTGATGGAAGATCAGGAAGGGTTGCACTGCCATTAATGCCTGTAGTTCAGAGACCCTTCTTGCTGAAGTTATTGCCAGCAGGAAAGCAGTCTTCCAGGATAAGTATTGTAATTCTGCTGTTGCTGCTGGTTCGAAAGGGGGAAGTGTCAATTTTTCTAGCACAAAGTTCAAGTCCCATGCTGGCAATGGAGGTTTCCTGGGAGGTTTCACATTTTTAATTCCTCTCAGAAACTGTCTGAGCAGAGGATGAGAGAAGACAGGAGGATCCAAGCTGTATTCTGCTGAAATTGCTGACGCATGTATCTTGATGGAAGAATAGGACAGGCCTGTATGGAAGAGCTCTGCCAAGTACTCCAGGATGTTGGCTATGTTCACCAGTGTCACATCTTGTCCCTTTACAGTACTCCATATGAGATATCTTTTCCATTTTGCTGCATAATTCTTTCTTGTTGAAGGTCTACGAGCCTCCAGGATTATGTCTTTAACCCTTTGGGATAAATTTGGGTTAATTGCTGTTATGTAATGTTCCAGGCAGTTAGCTGCAGAGTCTTCAGGCTTGGATGCAGGATGTTGTAGTTGTTCTGTGTTAACAGTAATGGGATCAGAGGGAGTGTCCATATTTGTTCCCGAGACATGCTCCTCAGCAATGGATACCAATGTTGTCTTGGCCAGTCTGGAGCTATCAGAATGATCCTCGGACGTTCCTCTTTGATCTTAAGAAGCACCTTGTGCATCAAAGGAAGTGGTGGGAATGCGTATGCTGTCAGGTTTTTCCAACTGAAAGATAGGGAGTCCACCTTCCAAGCAAGTGGGTGGTACGTCCTTGTGCAGAATTTCTTTAGCTGGTGATTGAGTGGGGATGCAAACAAGTCTATTTGTAGTAATCCCCATTCTCTTGTGATGGCTTTGAAGATGTCCGGATGCAGCATCCATTCGTGGGCATCTGTGGTAGTTCTGCTTAGTATGTCTGCCAGAATGTTTTCCTTCCCCGGTACAAAAATTGCTTGTAACTGAATGTTGTAGCTCAGAGCCACATCCCATAGGTCCAGTGCCAGCCGGCATAGAGGATATGAATGTGTGCCTCCCTGTTTGTTGGTGTACCGCATAACTGTGGTGTTGTCTGTCCTTATCATCAACTGACCTTCTTGGAGAAAAGGTCTGAATGACTGGATTGCCAATTTTACTGCCATCATTTCCTTTAGATTTATGTGCAGGTGCAGCTGGTCTTGAGTCCATAGGCCTTGAATGCACTTGCCCAACATGTGTGCCCCCAACCGAGGTCTGAGGCATCTGTCGTGATGGTTTGTCTTGGTTGACTGTTGCAGAAGGGCAATCCTGTGTTTGATTGACAGGCCTGAGCCCACCATAGGAACTCTTGTTTCAGGCATGGGATTATTGGAATTTTGGTTTCTAGGCTGTGCTTGTGTTGGGACCACAAATTCTTTAGGTACCACTGTAGCTTTCTCATATGCAGTCTGGCATGAGGGACCAGTATTATGCAGGATGCCATGAAGCCTAGAGCTTGTAGCACTTTTCTTGCAGTTAGATGGTTCTGCTTTGTTAATGCCAAGAAGTAGAGAGGTAGTTGCTCTTTCTTTTCTGCAGTTAGGAATGCCATTTGTTTTGATGTGTCCAGTTCTGCACCCAGAAAGGTTATTCTTTGCGATGGAATCAGCCTTGACTTTTTTATATTGACTGTATATCCCAGGGCTTGAAGCAGGTAAATGACTCTTTGTAAGTCTTCTGTTAGCTTGCTTTTGTTGTCCGCTTGTATCAGGCAGTCGTCCAGGTAGGGATAAATTTGAATCCCCTGAAGTCTACAGTGAGCGATTACTGATGCCAGGCATTTCGTGAACACTCTGGGCGCAGTAGATAAGCCAAAGGGCAATGCTGAGAATTGATAATGCTCTGATCCTGCAAGAAATCTGAGGTATCTTCTGCAAATTGGTCGTATGGGGACGTGCAGGTATGCCTCCTTGAGATCTAGAGTTACCAGCCAAGACTCCTTGCCCAGCATGGGAAGAAGCTGCTGTAGGGTCAGCATTTTGAATTTTGGAACAATGAGGAATGTGTTTAATGCGGACAGGTCTAGAATAGGCCTCCATTTGTTTTCTTTTCTTGGTACCAGGAAGAGTCTGGAGTAAAATCCCTTTCCTTGCTCCATAGGTGGTACCTTTTCCACAGCTCTCATTCTTAATAATTGAGATATTTGCTTTAGAGCTTCTGTCCTTTGAGTAGGTGGTAGGTTTGGCATTCCTCTCTTTCCTGGTAGAGTATGGAAATGGAACCTGTAACCTTGGTCTATAATTTGCAAAATCCATTTTTCTCTTGTGATGCAATGCCAGTTCTTTGAAAATAAGGTTAGCTTTCCGCCTAAGGGTGCTTCTAGTTGTTCCCTGGTAGGCGGTGCCACCGCCAAGTCACTGTGATTGAGTTGTTGTAGTGGTGGTGGCTGCATCCGTGCCTCGCTGGTTGTTACCTTGCCACTGGCGTCCCCTGTAGGCACCCCTGGGTTGGTTTCTGCCTCTAGAGCGCCTATTCCTGCCTCTTTGAGTCTTAGAGGAGTCCAGAAAGGACCAATTCTTGGAGGGCCAGTTCCTGCTAAACCTTGGAGGTTGAACCTGTAAGAAATCTTTCACTGTTTGTACAGATTTTGCCTTCTCTTCCATCTTTTTTACTACCTGCTGTGCAGGGGAACCAAATAAATTGACCTTGTCCATGGGTGCATCCAAAAGCTTTGATTTGACATGGTCTGGTAATGCCTGTTCTTTCAACCATGCATGCCTCCTGATAACTGTGCCAGTCATGGCTGATCTAAAGGAAGCCTCCAGTGCATCATAGCCACATTTTAAAGAATGGTTACTAACCTGCTGTATGTTATGTACCATTTCTTGAACATACTTTTATCTAAAGATTCTACAGAGGACAGCTTGTTAGTTAACTGGTCAAGCATAAACTCTTGATATTGAATCATATGAAATTGGCAGTTCAAAGCCCTAGCTGACAAAGTAGCAGAGGTGTAAACTTTTTACCCCATCTCTAAGGACCTGGATTCCCTTTCAGAGGGAGGGTTTTTAGTAGAAGTAGCTGCTACAGCTTTAGGGCCCTGGGAGATAGTCTCTGGATCTGCAGAAGGAGCCTTGTATAAATGGTGATGAGTGTCCGGGACCCTGTAGAACCTATCGGGCTTAGCAGGAGCCGGAGGTAATGAATCAGGAGCAGAGCAAGCATCATTAAATGCATCATCTACAACAGAAAGAACTGGAGGTATAGCTAAAGGCCTATGTTGTGGCAAATGCAGAAAGGTCCTAAGCCTTTTTCTGGAGTCTGAGAAATCTTGGCCCTGCCACTGAAATTGTTCCCTCATAGCATGCAAGGTTTCCCCAAAGGAAAATTCCTCCGGCGGAGAGGCTGAAGGGATGGACTCTTCAGCATCAGAGTCTTCGTAAGGAGAATAAGGAGCCTCAGGAGGGTCTGTATGTTCTGAGTCATCAGAGGAATCATCTGTGGATACTGGCTCAGGGGGCTCTGCTCTAGGCCTCTTTTCTGGAGGAGGGAGAGGCCCTGTCTGGAGGAGGCTGGGATCCACGAATTAAAGAGATGAGATCCTCAGCCAAAGAAAGCATATGGGAGCTGGTGCTGGGCCTGTGAGAGGGGGGTTTGGCAGGCACCGTCTTTGATGCTTTGGCTGCTTTAGCCCTGGCAAAGGCCTTAATAGACATTGCTGCAGGAGGCCTAGCAGCTCCACGTGCAGGGGTTGAAATATCCAGGGGAATGGTGTCTGATAATTCCTGTGAAACCGCAACAGAAGGTTGGATTTCAGAAGCCGATTCTACCAGGTTAGAAGAGGCCTCTGTAGAAGGCATGGTTTCGGCTGAAGAAAGAACCGCTTGCTCGGTTTCGGCCGAAACCGAGACACTCGCAGTTTGCTTACCCGCGGTTTCGGCCGAAACCGCGGACCGCGAGTGTCGGTCCTTTTCTTTGCGTTTTTTGGTAATTTGCGATGTCGGAGGATCCGACGACATAATATAGGCAAATTCGGAGCTGAAAATCTGTTCAGCAAACTCCGACCAACGTCTAAGCGTCCGTCGGTTAAAAGAAGCACAGGCTAGACAAGCTGCTACGTCGTGGTCTGGGCCTAAACAATGTATGCAGTAGGAGTGGAAATCTTTATGAGGTATTTGTTTCCCACAAGATAAACAGTTATTCACTTTCTCTGACATCGGCTGAGGCAAGAAAGAGTCCCCAACGGTGTACTTAGCTTTTTAGAAGTCTTCGAAGTAATATTCGGTAGTAGTAATCTCTGGATCTGACCGACCGGCACTTGTGAACAGCTTCTGCTTCGGGCGCCACGCGGCAAGAAAGACTGAGGAAAATGGCGTCGGCTGATGCCTTTATACCCGAAGAACTGCCGCAATGACGTTGGGTGAAGTGCGACACCAGCAGAAGCCAGACCCAGACTTTGGAATCCGGCCGACCGAAGGGCTGCCTGACGACAGGACAACCCATTTGTAAGGACTGCAGATGCATCCTTGAAGGACATCAGGGGCAACTAACTCAATACTTCAGAAAACTAGCAAATTTCACCAGGCTGACTGCAAGGAAAATCCTGCAGGCTCTGGGATTCATGGCATCTTGCATCCTACTAATCCCATGTGCAAAGCTGCATATGATGAAACTTCAATGGTACCTGAAAAACCTATGGTCTCAACGCAGCCACAGTTTGGAAACAATATTACCACTAATTCCATGTCTTCAAAAGGAATTTCTGTGGTGGGCTCAAGCATGCCAAACAAACACAGGCCTCCCATTCTGCAAGCCTCAAGCAAATCAAGTCATCACAACAGACGCCTCGGACTACGCCTGGGGGGCGCACATGACAGATCGGTGCATTCAGGGCAAATGGTCCCAAAAAGAAAAGCACCTTCACATCAATCAAAAGGAAATGCTAGCAGTAATAAATGCTATTATAGCTTTCAAAGACCTTCTGCATCCAGGTCAACTATTGATAAGGACAGACAACACCACAGTAATGTGGTACATAAACAAACAGGAAGGAACCCATTCATACCCCCTATGCAGGCTGGCCATGTCACTTTGGAACATGGCTCTGGAATTACAAATCTCAAGCACAGTACTTGCCAGGCAAGGAAAACATGCTGGCAGACAACCTAAGCAGAAATATGACAGATCCACACGAATGGAAGTTGCATCCTCAAGTTTGTACAGAGATAATACAAGCATGGGGAAGGCCAGACATAGATCTCTTTGCCTCCCACAAAAATCACCAATTGACAAAATTCTGCTTAAGGACTTTTCATCCACAGGCCTGGAGAGTAGACGCTCTCTCTTTCAGTTGGACAGCAATGATAGTTTATGCCTTTCCGCCTCTTCCTCTGCTGCCCAAAGTTCTATTAAAAACCAGAGCAGACAGACCAAAGATGATTCTCATTGCTCCAGACTGGCCAAGACAGCACTGGTATCCACTCCTGAGGAGCCTGACACATTCTCCACCATGGACCCTGCCTCTAATGCCTCTTCTTCTGACTCAGCACAGCTTCAAAACTCTTCACAGTCAGCTGAAAACACTCAATCTGGCCGCATGGAAGATTCCTTAACATCACAACAGACCCTACTCTCCAAGGAGGTGCAGGATGTCATTTTGGAGGCCAGAAGGCCGTCTACTAGAAAAGCTTACTCCACAAAATGGAAACGGTTTTGTGCCTGGAATGAGAAAAAGGGCCAGAATCCTGGAAAACTGAATTTACCTCAAATATTACAGTATCTAGCTGAGCTGCTAAGCAGTGGACTTTCATTTTCTTCCATCAAAATCCATGCCTCAGCCATTTCTGCAGAATACAACACTGATCCACCTTTATTCTCTCACCCCCTCTTAAGACAGTTCCTCAGAGGGGCGAAGAACATAAACCCCCAAGGAAACCACCAATACCTGCTTGGGACCTCAATTTCATTCTAGAAAAGCTGACCTTGCCTCCCTTTGAGCCAGCTGCCTCAACAGATTTGCAATATTTGTCCTGGAAAACAGCTTTCCTTCTGGCTATCACCTCAGCTCGCAGGGTATCGGAACTACAAGCCCTCATAGCTGTGCAGCCTTTTATCATCTTCCATCAGGACAGAGTTTCCTTACGAACCAACCCGTCCTTTATGCCAAAGGTGGTATCCAGGGTAGCTTTGAATTAGGCTATCCACTTACCGACCTTTTACCCTAATCCTCAAAACAAAGGGGAGAGACTACTGCATTCCTTGGACATCCACAGACAGCTGCGTTATTATTTGGACAGAACAAAGCCTTTCAGAAAAACAGAACAGCTCTTTGTGTCCTATGCTATAGGAGCTCAAGGAAAGCCAATTTCCAAACAGACAATCTCAAAATGGATAGCCCACTGCATACGCTTTTGTTACTCTTTTCATGGTAAAACTGTACCTGCAGGCATCAGATCTCACTCCACAAGGGCCACAGCTACCTCTCCAGCTTTCCTCAGAGGAGTTCCTACCAAAGATATTTTGGAAGCAGCCACTTGGAGTTCTGTGCATACCTTCTCGAAGCACTACCACCTACCATTATACTCCAAAACTAGAGCAGGCTTTGCCACTGCAGTCTTGCAGGGCATCCTGGCTCCTCCTAGTTCCACCTAGTGCCTACCACCCTTTTCTTAGCTTTGGGATTCTACCCATCTGTTATGACTGCAGCTGTATGCACGATGAACATAGTACAGTTTTGTACCTACCATAAATGTAGATGTTCGAGTACTAATACAGCTGCAGTCCAGGTTTCCCTCCCTCCTTCCCCTCTTGGGACAGGCCTATTGGCTAACACCTCCTCGTACAACCTGATTGGGGTATTCATTTATGGTGTATTTGCTTGCAACTACTGTATTTTGATTATATTGCATTGCTTTATTATATAAATTTATGTATTGCCTTCCTTCTGGGGGCACCTAACGTCTGGGGCAAGAAAAACTGAAGAAAATGGCGTCTGCTGGTTCCTTTATACCCCTGTCGCACTGACGTCAGGGAAGAAGCGACGACAACCGACGCCGGACCTAGACTTTAGAATTCGGCCGACCGAGGACCCGCCTGACTGCAGGAGAACCCATCTGTTATGACTGCAGCTGTATTAGCACTCAAACATCTACATTTATGGTAGGTACAAAACTGTACTGTTCTATTCCCACTCATGGTGATTTGTCTGAGTGTAGATGAAATTCGATCCAAAGCTATGCTGGCTATCTGTTAGAACACCATATTTGTTTAGCTGATCTAGCAGTTGGTTGTAGAGAAATCTTTTGAAGATTTTAGTAACTCAACACAGTATAGAGCTGCTTGAGTATGCTTTGGTTGGTACAGGGGATTCTTTTGTTGGTATGGAGATCACAAGAGCATGGTTGAACTGTTTGGAACCCTAGATGAAAGGTAAAGGATGAGGATGCCAGCCAGTGGTTTTGCTAAGCTCTTGGCTTCTTGAATAGGAAGTCACAGTGTATGCTTATTTGTTGGGGTTTCTTTTAGTTTCAAGATGTTCTAATAGTTTACAGACAAATTTAGAGGTTATTTTCTAAAACAGAAGTCTGGAGTAAGGTTAAGATTTTGGCTTTTGGGAAGAAGATGATTGGGGAGAGCGTGTAGTAATACTGTTTGAGAGGAATATATGGATGTTGTTGGCAATGTGAATTTGGTGGATATTTGTTAATGGAATGGATGGGTGGTTGATAAGATCTTCAAGTAATTTGTTAGTTGTGGAGTTGATTAGTATGCTGCTTGTGTTTTTCTTAGAATTCATTCTGTGCCCCCTCCCAACCCCCAGTAATTTTCCAGAGCTTCTTGGGTTATAAAGCCATTTTGTTTCATTTGCTTTTTAGATGATTCTAGTCTTATCAATTTAAAAGTTTATATCTCTGCTTAGATTATTAAAATATTGTGGCAGGTGGAGTTATATCTGTTCATTTCCAGTAGTTCTACATGTTCTCTTTTTCAATTTGATATCTAACAGTAGGGTTGATCCAAGGGCAATTTAGACCTTTTTTTTTTTTTCCACTTTTTCTGACTGGGAAGTGATTGTATAGTGTTGAGTTACAGTGTTACTTAACATAATGAGTGTTGAGGGCTTCTTTTAGTACCTGAGCAGTGTATAGTAATGTCCAGAGAATGCGGTAGGGGGTCATTCATGACCATTTCACATTTGATTGCTGAAATGGTTCTGCTAGTTGTGGTTGATGGTGGGATTTTGGGTGTGTTATGGGTAATACTGCTTGGTTGAAGAGGTAATCATGTGGAAAAGTAGTTTATATCTTTAATACAATGGAGAATGTAGGTTATTAAGTCAAGAAGAGTGCTTTGCGACAAGGGGGTTAGGCCTTGTGAGGGGAGATTAGCTGTGTTAAGTTGTTTGTGGCTATGAATTGTGTAGTTTAACATCACAATGTACTTGACCCAAAGGATAAGGTTCTCTATTTTAATTATTTTGTGTGTCTCAATTGTTGTATGCTGTTAATTATAGCTTTGAATGTTTGACTTTGGAAGTTTGTGGAACATAACCCAGTTCAATATAGGATTAAATGGTTCATTATACTTAAATTTGAGAGTAGCCAGTTTAGGCAGGCTTCATATGTATTTTTACTCTGGGCTGTTACTTTGATATTGAATATCTTGAGTTATTTCATTAAGATCATTGTGCCTTTACTGTGTTTTGGATATGCTCTATAGTTTTAAGCGAATTAGGATGATGAGTAGATGTGGTTCTTGCTGGGGTGCCTTCTGTGCGGAGTCTGCATGTCCTCCCTGTGGTCACGTGGATTTCCTCCAGGTGCTCTGGTTTCCTCCCACATCCCAAAGACATGCAGTAGGTGGATTGGACACTCTAAATTGGCCCTAGGTGTGTGTGTGTGTGTGTGTGTGTGTGTGTGTGCCTTCTGTGGAAGGTTGGGCGCCAGGCTGGCAACTCAACACTGTAAAACTTCACTGCCAATCATGAGCAGACAGATGATCTGCTGTGGCGACCCCTAACCGGGAAAAGCCGAAAGAAGAAGTAGATGTGGTTCTTAATAGCAAGGAAGTATAGTGATTAAGTAACAACCAGGCTTCAGTGTCTGTTAATTTGTTTCACATGTTTTGGACATTAAGGTGACAGATTTTTCTGGGAAAAGTTGGTTGTGTGCGGTAGTGTAGTAGTTAGGATGGGTTTGTTGGTACTTACTGGTATGGTTGAACAATTGTTAAGGTTGATGTTCCACAACATATAGATTTTTAAGTATCTAAAAATATAACAATTGTGTGCAAAAGTTACCTAGGCAGTCCACGAGATAGTACAAACTCAAGAAAACAGTTCCTTGTCTTTTCACTTAAATCCAAGATTCAGCAAATATTCTTCAAATACACACCAAGTAGAAACTGTTGACTGCAGTTTATTGTAAAAACATATGAACAGGTGAGCGCTTTCGCTTTTCAGCTTTTTCAAACCATCATGGTTTTAGTAAATCTGTGGAAGTGTAATGAGGGTGAAGTTTGTTAATGTCCAAGTACAACAGATCTACCGCTAGTAGTATTCAGTGCAGAAGTGCCAAGGTGATAACAGATGAGTAGTACACTCACCAGTGGTCATGGGATGTTTTCCTTGTGTCAAGGAAAGCTTGATGAGAGACAGACTGGGTTTGGTCATTTGGATGGATGCAGTGTATTCGGTGGAAGGGAAGTATTTATGGTTGGACGAGAATGAGCAATTGGAATGTGGTATGATTATAGAGATTGGGGAGTATAAACAAAGTCATGTTGAGGGTGGGGTGGAAATGGGGTTAGGGAAGAAGAGTGAAGCTGCCGTCAGGGCATCAGTTAGTGGGGATGAACCAACATTCACACCAGTGAGAAAGCGGTCAGTGATGCACTACTCTTTGTAAAACATGAGAACTTGAATGTGCTTGTCTGTGTGGCAGAGTATGCAATCTGTAGACTAATTTGGGTGAGAAATGCAGTGCGTAGATAGCTACTGGGACTGCATAGTATTCTTTCTTTTGGTCAGCATGAAGATAATTTAGCTTGGAGAGACCATTTATTAGGAAGAGATCTCTGGAAATTACATTTTCCTTGTTTATGGGTTTGTAGGGGAACAGTTATGCTGAAGATGCCCTCCAACAGCTTAGCAAGGAAACTCGTGTGCCTAATTGATCAGTATGCATATAAACATATTTCACTAAACGGCCATGTTCTCATGCTATCTTAATAGTTTCACTTTGCCACTATTGAAGGGTGCTTGTCATTTCTTAATTTCTGAGTGTTTTGATCTTTTGTCAGTGAAGGGCATAGGGCAGTGGTGGACTTTTATCATTTGTCATTTCTTTCCTAATAGTTTGCCTGCCATGGGGGGAGGGAGACACAACTATCTTCTGAGAGCTATGGAGAAAACAGAACGGTAGCCTGGAGTTTGGAAAATGAAACGCAGGTGCCATTTTTTCATGAGCGAAACAAGAGCTTGGTTCAGGTTAATTAATCTGTCACACAGTGTACAGTGGTGCCTGAAGAAGTGTACTTTGATGTATAGAATATGGCTTGCTAGCTTTTTGTAGCAGTAGCCTTTGTGGCAGTATAATTATTGATTCCTCTTGTGATGGTGTTCTTACTCTCAAGGCACTTTCTGTACTGCTTATCGGAACTTGTTGGACACCAGTGTGTTTTATGTTTAGGCCCTCATCATTGTTGGCCAGTAATGTATAAGCCATCTCATCATGTATGACCAGTGTAGTACCTCCTTTGCCTGACATGGACATCAGCCATTCCTTTCATGAAACTGTTCTAGAGTGATCTTTTATCATAATAGTCATAAGTAAGTATGAATATTTTTATAGATGGTCTTTGAAAACTGAACTTTAAAGTAGAAACATGTCAGCTTTTGAAAGGAAATAAATTATTTTAGTGACCAAATATTCATAGATCCTGAGTGTATTCTTCTAGAAGTATCTGTAAGCATTATAGTAATTTTGCAGATGTTCATCGTGTTTCACTGCTGCAGTCATTACACTTGTGTTATCCTGCCGTCAGGCGGTCCCGCAGTCGGCCAGAGTTCCAAAGTCTTGGTCCGGCGTCGGTTGCTGTCGCTTCTTCCCTGACGTCAGTGCGCCAGGGGTATATAAGATGCAGCCGATGCCATTTTCTTCAGTCTTTCTTGCCGCGCGGTGCCCGAAGCAAAAGCAGTTCGCAAGTGCCGGTCGGCCGACTCCTGAGATTTTCAGAACCGAAGTCTTCAGTAAAGCTAAGTACCCCGTTGGGGAAACTTTTTCTTGCCTCAGACCGATGTCAGTAAAAGTTAGTAACTGTATTTCTTGTGGGAAGCAAATACCTCATAAGGATTTTCATTCTTTCTGTATTCCATGCCTAGGCCCAGACCACGACGTCACTAGTTGTATGTTTTGTGCTAGATTTAACAAACGCACTATTAAACGTCGGTTTGATTTTGCTCGCCATTACTTTGGCCGAAGGTTTAATTATACCATGCCGTCGGAACAACCGACGACCAGAATACACAAAAAAACGCAAAGACAAGGATAAGGACAAGCATCCGAGGCCCAAAACTGCCGATGAAGCCTCTTCTAGGCCAGTCGCTGGTTCTCAGTGAGGCGCTTTCGCAGCCCATGACACCCGGTACCTCAGAGTCACAGGCCGCCTCCGACTCCCACGTGGAGATGTCTAGACCTCTGGATCCTCAAGGTGTTGGACCTATGGAAACTAACCCTTCAGATGGGTCCAGAGCCACTGAGCAGGCATCGGCTTCTGAGAGTGTTTTCAGACCTTCACAGCTTACCATAAAAACTACAGCCAAGTCTAAAACTCCATTAAAGACAAAGAAGCAAGTACAGCATTCACCTGGACAGGCCTCCATGCCTAAAAAACAGATGCTCAAAATGTCCAAAGACTTAATTACTCTGATCAGGGGTTCCCATCCCCCTCCTGAAAAAAGGCCTAGGCAGGATACAGACTATGATTCTTCTGACCAGATTTCCATTTCTTCTGATTCCTCTTCAGACCAGGGATACTCTTTACCCCCCACGAGGACTCTGATGCTGAAGAATCAATTCCTTTAGCCTCTCCTCCTGAGGATTACTCTTTTGGGGAAACATTACATACCATGAGGGAGCATTTCCATTGGGAGGACCAGGATTACTCAGAATCCAAGAAAAGGCTCAGAGATTTTCTTTTATTGCCTCAGCACAGGCCCCTTGCTATTCCGTCAGTGTTAGATATTGTGGATGATGTGTTCTCTGAATCCAGTTTAAATCCTGATTCTTTGCCCCCTGCTCCAGTCAAGCCAGACAGGTACTACAGAGTCCCTGACTCTCACAAATGTATTGATAAAAACCCTGTTGCTGGCCCAGAAACTATTTCCCAGGGTCCCAAAGAGGTAAAGGCTTCCATGGCTAAACACCCAGTTCCCTCTGACAGGGATTCTAGAGCATTAGACAGATGGGGGAAGAAAGTTTACACTTCTACAACTTTAGCAGTGAGAGCTTTAAATTGCCATTTTCACATGCTTAAATACCAACAATATTTAATGTCTCTGTTAAAACAGAAAATGCTTACAAGTTCAGAACATCCTGACTATAAGGAAATGCAGGATTTATTGCATGCAGCTGAACAAGTGGGAAAACATACTCTGCAATTTGGTTTTGATTCATTAGAGGCTTCTTGTAGAGCAGCAGTTACAGGATCTGTGATTCGAAGGCATGCTTGGTTAAAAGAACAAAGTTTACCTGATCATGTTAAGGTAAAATTATTGGATGCTCCTTTGCAGCAGGATATTTTATTTGGTGTTAAGGCAGAAGAGTTATTAAAGAAAATGGAGGATAAGGCAAAATCTATGCAAACAGTGAAGGATTTCTTATAGGTACAGCCACCTCGATTTAGCAGAAATTGGCCTTCAAAGAATTGGGAATTGGTCCTTTCCAGTGTCAGACAGACCACAAAGAGGCAGATACAGATGACCAAGAGGCAGATCTCAGTCCCAAGGCTCTTACAGACCACGACAGTGGGGTGCTTCAACCCCAAAAGGAGGTGAAGACAAGTCACAACCTTATAGGAAACAGCCCCAATGACTTCCCCCTTCAAATGCCAAGCACTTACCTTCTGGCAGCTCCCTTAGGGGAAAAACTAGCACTTTTTTCTCAAAATTGGCATATAATCACCCAAGACAAATGGGTTCTGAATATTGTGTCTCAGGGTTACAGGTTCCACTGTCAAACTCTACCAAGGCTAAAAGGAATGCCAGACCTGCCATAGAATCAATGGGCAGAGGCACAAAAACAAATTACAGCTGTCATGGACATGAGAGTATTCAAAAGGTACCACAACAGGAACAAGGACAAGGATTTTACTCAAGACTTTTTCTGGTCCCCAGAAAGGACAAAGCCTGGAGATCCATACTAGACATTTCTACTCTCAATACTTATCTGGATGTTCCGAAATTCAAAATGTTGACACTACAGCAGCTTCTATCCATGCTGGGCAAGAAGGCTTGGCTTGTTACTTTGGACCTCAAAGAGGCATACCTGCATGTCCATATCAGACAAAATTGTAGAAGATACCTCAGATTCATAGCTGGTTCAATGCATTACCAATTCTCTGCACTGCCCTTTTGCTTATCTACTGCGCCCAGGGTCTTCACAAAGTGCCTGGCACCAGTAATTGCATTTTTCAGACAAAAAGGAATTCAAATATATCCATACTTGGATGACTGCCTTATTCAAGCAGAGAGCAAGGACATACTTCTAAAGCATCTGGCGTTTGTAAAAAGGTTGCTAATTTGCCTGGGGTACACAGTAAACGAAAATAAGTCAAAACTAGTGCCCTCACAAGAGATAATGTTCCTGGGTGCCAGCTTAAATACAACGACCCAGATTGCTTATCTCACGCGAGACAAGCAAGGACAACTGACTCAGTACTTTCAATTGATGGCAACAAAAATCCAACTCCCTGCAAGAAAAATTCTGCAGGCCTTGGGATTCATGGCATCCTGCATACTACTAATTCCATATGCCAGACTGCATATGAGGAAATTACAATGGTACTTAAAAGTGTTTGCACTCAACACTGTCACAGTTTGGAAGCAGTAATACCACTAATTCCCTGCCTACAACAGGAGTTTCGATGGTGGGCACAGGCATGTCACCTCAACAAGGGACAGCCTTTCATTCTACCCACAGCCAGGCAGACACTAACAACAGATGCTTCGGATTACGCCTGGGGAGCACACATGGCATGAAAATGTATTCAGGACAAGTGGGCCGCAGACCAAATGCATCTTCACACCAATCAAAAAGAGATGTTAGCTGTGCAAAATGCCCTAACAGCTTTCAAGGACCTTCTGCATCCAGGACAACTATTATTAAAGACAGACAACACCACAGTTATGTGGTACATAAACAAGCAAGGGGGCACTCATTCTTATCCCCTATGCAGACAAGCCATGACCTTGTGGAACACAGTTCTAACCTATCAAGTTCATCTGCAAGCACAATTCCTGCCAGGAAAGAAAAACACTCTGGCAGACTTAAGCAGAAACATCATGGATCCTCACGAGTGGAAATTAAATCCACAAGTATTCAGCATGATAACGCAACAATGGGGGTGTCCAGACATAGATCTCTTTGTCTCCCCAATGAACTGCCAACTACAAAAATTCTGCACTAGGATTTATCACACACAAGCATGGAAATTGGATGCTGTCTCGTTCATCTGGAAAAGCCTAAAAGTTTATGCCTTCCCACCACTGCCACTCCTTTCAAAGGTACTCCTAAATGCCAGGCAAGAAAAACCACAGATGATCCTGATTGCCCCAGACTGGCCACGCCAGCACTGGTACCCAATCTTAAAGAACTTAGCTCAAGGCCCACCATGGATTTTACCACAAACTCCACACCTTCTGACTCAACAACACAATCCGATCCTGCACAGTCAGCTCAAAACCTTAAACCTGGCTGCATGGCAGATTCCTTAGCCAAGCAGACAACACCTCTCTCTAAAGCTGTTATGGATGTCATTCTGGAGGCCAGGAGGCCTAGCACCAGGTAATCTGATTCAGAAAAGTGGAAGAGATTCTGTGCCTGGAACCAGGCTCAAAGCTTTGACCCTCTTGTCCCAAATATTCCTCAGATATTACAATACTTAACTGAGATGCTGGACAAAGGACTATCTTTTTCATCCATTAAGATCCACGCCTCTGCCATCTCGGCTCATTACAACACAGACCCTCCTATTTTCTCTCATCCATTGCTAAAACAGTACCTCAGAGGGGCTAAAAACATAATACCGACCCAGAGAGCACCAACACCAACTTGGGACCTCAATTTTGTCATGGAAAAACCTAACTTTACCTCCTTTTGAGCCAGCCAATTTAGCAGAATTAAAATGTGTCATGGAAAACTGCTCTACTTCTGGCAATAACCTCAGCACGAAGAGTCTCAGAGTTACAGGCACTAATGGCAGTGGAGCCTTTCATCATTTTTCACCAAGACAGGGTTTCTTTAAGAACAAACCCTTCATTTATGCCAAAGGTAGTATCCAGTGTGGCTCTTAACCAATCTATTCACTTGCCAACTTTTTATCCAAATCCCCAGAATAAAGGGGAGAGACTTCTGCATTCATTGGACATAGACAGTTACGTTTCTACTTGGACAAAACAAAAGCTTTCAGAAAAACTGAGCAATTGTTCGTAGCATATGCTGCAGGATCACAGGAAAAGGCTATTTCTAAGCAGACCATTTCAAAGTGGATAGGACACTGTATCCGTTTCTGCTACACACAGCATGGGAAACCTGTACCTAGTAACATTAGGCCACATTCCACCAGGTCAACAGCCATTTCAACTGCCTACCTTAGAGGAGTACCTACCAAAGACATCTTGGAAGCTGCAACTTGGAGTTCAGTGCACACCTTTACCAAGCATTATCACTTGCCTCTTTATTCTAGATCCAGAGCTGGCTTTGCCACTGCAGTGCTGCAGGGCCTCATAGCCACCCCAAATCCTCTATAGAACCAGCCACCCTACCTCAGCTTTGGGATTCTACCCAAGTGTAATGACTGCAGCAGTGAAACATGATGAACATAGTACAGTTTTGTACCTACCATAAATGTAGGTGTTCGAGTGTCTTCACTGCTGCAGTCCAGGTTACCTTCCCTCCATCCCCTCTTTCTTAGCTGGGACTTCTCTACACTTGTGTACCCTATACTACCTATGTGGTGTATTTGCTGGTAACTGAAAATTTTGGTTTTATTTTTTATGTATGTTTTATTAGCAATATGTATTGCCTACCTATTTGGGGGCACCTGACATCTGGGGCAAGAAAAACTGAAGAAAATGGCGTCGGCTGCATCTTGTATACCCCTGGTGCACTGACGTCAGGGAAGAAGCGACAGCAACCGACGCCGGACCAAGACTTTGGAACTCTGCCCGACTGCGGGACCGCCTGACGGCAGGATAACCCAAGTGTAATGACTGCAGCAGTGAAGACACTCTAACATCTACATTTATGGTAGGTACAAAACTGTACTTTTCAGTGTTTTGTTTTACAGCTTAAGGTACGTGGAGTCTGGTTTCAGATAAGACTGCCATAGTATTTGCAGTGGCTGCTGTTTGTCCTATGAAATCTTTTCACATATACATAACATAAATGCAGCAAGACATGTCCCCAACATATGAAACGGTTGTTTTTCATAAAGGATCTTGCATATACTGCCTCTTTTAAATGCATGCACACATGCTTGCTACTACATGAACACAAGCACACACGCGCACACACACACACACACACACACACACATACACAGTTCTTTTTGTCTGTTGTCTTAAAAGATTGTGGGTATAGTCACAATCATAAGACAGACAATTCTTTATTTTTTTTTTTGTTAGAGGGACAGAAAGATTGCTAACCAGTGTTTTCCAAAAGGATATTCAGTTGTGTTCTCTTTTACCACAAGGAGTAAAAAAAAAAAACCTATTTGGATGCTTCTAAAGCGTCTTCAAAAGCTTGTATGAATTCTGCTGTGACCTTAGCTAATGCAGTATTTGTAGGGTCACAATGTGCATTATCGTAAAGGAAGCATTTATTGTCTGATTTGGGTCATTAACTCAAATCCCTGAGAATCAAAACTCTTAACCACTGAAAATAAAGTTATTGAAATTACATATTTAATTCAGAAATGCAATTTGTTCTTAAAGATTAAGGATTTTTAATAGCCACCACAGAAAATGACTCTCCAGTGTTCTTCACAGCCTTTAACCCCCCCTTACTTCTCGCCCTTTGCTCTTCTCTGCAACATTCCCTCCATACTTTACTTATCCAATACTTTACTTATCTACTCCCGTCACACCCATTCAGAAGTTAGCTCCATCCTTCTCCAGTCAGTCATTTTTTATCCTCTCAGTAAACGTCCCATAAAGGGATATTGCTTTCCTCCCTCATTTTGTAGATAAGTCTGTACTACAGTTACTTTCCACTAGGAATTCCTATAACCATGACATCCGTTTACGTTTTCCTGCTGATATCAATTTTCCTTTGACCTTAATGTAAACACCCACTGCAATTACCTGACTGCCACTGCCTCCATATGCTGGACTACATTAATACCTACCCATTCCCTATTAAGCATTCACATCACATCACACCAAAGACAGCACCCAATTTACATACATCAAATATGTCAGGGTCCCGGTACCTCATCATCTCTAATTTTGGTAGAAAAACTTAGTTATACCCAAGCCTACACATTCCAAAAGCGCTATTCAAAATTCAGTCCCGTTGTCTTTATACCGTCTGCTTAGAGGCAGTGTTGAGCCCAATCCAGGAACACTTAACAATAATGCATCAACTCAAACCAATAAACAGTATCATATTACCTGCTCCCTTTTTAACACTCCCAGCGTTAAGAACAAAATAGACCAGATCAGTGCCTTTACCATACAACATAATCTTGACATTATAGCTGTTACAGAAACATGTCTGAAACCTGACACACCTAGTCTTCACCACCTCATACCATATTCTTCATACCTACAAGATTATAGATGAGGCAAAAATCCTGGGTGAGGAGCATTAATTCTGTTCAAAGACAATTTTTAACCCACAGTCTTTGCAGAAGCCAACAACTCAGAATCTGATCCTTTTAAAATTTCCAACAAACAACAACTGTGTTTGTAGCCAATGCATGCCTACTTCAACCAGCCTGAGTACCAAAATACAATACCCTCATCAAACGAATATATGCCAAAGCTCCCAAAAACTGTGACCTAATCATTCTTGGAGACTTAAACCTTAATTACTTAGGACCAAAAGCCACTGATATGTCAGAATTCATGACCAGCTTAAGTTTTACCCAAGTCAACTCTCAAGCCACTAGACGAGCCCTTCGATTCAATAGGTGCAGTTTACTAGATCTTGTAATGATTGATAATCCTACAGTGATATCTAACCTCACCATACAATGCACCCTCGTTTAGTGATCACTGTCCCATAACTTTCTCTGAACGTAATCTAACATTAAAATATAAATATACACTTACTGCTTTCAGACCCAAAACCATTTAGAATATCACTAATCTTAAAAAACACCTTGCCATCCTTGCTTGTGGTCTTCTATGAAAGTATGTGAGACCAGTGAAGCAGCAAACAACTTTACTAATACCCGAATGCACTTGCAAAACAAATTAGTTCCCTTAGTACAAAGGCTACTTTGATCCCTTAAACGTGACTGGGTATCTAACTCAAATAGCTCTGCAAAAATATGTGATGAAGCACAGCGCAATTGGAAATGCAACTCCTCCACAGATTCCAAAGCCAAATATGCCTCACTTTGCAACCTAGCCAAACAATCCATCCACAGACAAAAAAAACAACCACTACGAAAACAAACAAATCTCACTTTTAGCCAAACCTCAACGATTCGGGAGAGAAATCAACCTGTTGACTGGCCAAAAAATGCAACACAACTCCACTTCCCTGAACCCCTCTAACACCACCACATACAAACTCCCTCCTGCACTGACTTCCTCAATGAGTTCAGCTAGCTGCCACACATCCACCCTGTCCCCCTTTTACACTCCACTGTTCCACTTCAAACAGATTAGAACCAAAGAGACTGAAATACGGTTGGACCAAATACAAATAGATGGTCCCCAGACTCTGATAATCTTTCCCCTTGCTTAGTTCATTCACTTTTGTAAGGACTTCACCTCCTACCTTTTTACTGCCATGTACAACCTCTGCTTAACTAATAAGATAATGCCTCCGGTATGGAAAACAGCAGTAGTCCTATTCCAAAACTACCCAAGCCAACTACTGCTTCACTATTCTGTCTCAGTACATCCCACTTTAGGTAAAATACTAGAAAAAAAATATCAACAACCAAATTACTCTTTATTTACATAAAAAACATCTTCTGTCCAGGTAAGTATCATAGGTTCTGGTCAGGATGCAGCACTGTAGCATATTTATGTCCTTCTATTCCTATGTTGCAGTATTCTTAACTTTAGGGAGTTGCAGCCTGCAGCACCGGGCATCCGGCCAGGATACCAAAGTCTTGAGTGCAGGGGTACGTGTGACACTGCATGTAAGAGCCATAAACCGATGCCGGCTATGTCTGTGACGTCTGCCCGTACACAATTCAGAACATTTCTGTTGCAGCGACTTTCAGACATCTGCCAGCTACAGTTATCCGGCGTGTGTTTGACCTCGCCTGTCCATTCTCAACTACTGCTCTTGGCTGTCCGCATTCAGATAAGTACCCTTGTCGTTTTTTTCTGTTTTATTTACCTTTCTCAGACATATGTCATCTAGGAAGGGAAAGTGCGCTTGTGGAAGACAGATTCCACAAAAGGATACTCACGATCGGAGTTTATTTTGTTTAGGGGCAGGTCACGATTATAAGAACTGTGATATTTGTCAGTCCTTTGTCCCTAAAACCCTTAGAAGCCATCTGTCTGCTCTAAATCACTACCTGGAGAACCAGCGTCTCTGGTGGCCGAGATGGAGGGTAGAGCAGGCAACTCCGACGAGCCGCTAAGGAAGAAGACTAAAAAAGTTCGGCCCGATGACCAAGCTGCACCTCAGGTGCCCAGTGAAATTCTAGAGGCGAATGTCGGCCAGAATCACTTTGGACTTTGGGTGTTCCACTGTTACATGGAACCGGAATGGAAGCTGGTACAGTGGGTACCCAGAGTACTCTGCTGAGGCCTTACAACCATCAGCTCCTGATGGTAAGGGGGAACCACGGCTCATGGCGTTGGAGGGGCCTTCCACTGCTTTGCCATCCTCTCAAATGTCCACACACAGGCCTTCTACTGCCCCGATTACCTTAAAAAGGAACAAAAAGAAGCACAGGGTTAAAGAGCCTGCCCCAGCTTGGGAAGCATTATCAGTCTGTGTTCTAGGCCTTACAGGTACTCCAAGCTCAGATTCCTCAGTCAGGTCTTCCACTTACTGCACAAGAAGAGTCTGAGGAAGGGTCTTCCTCCTCTGATGTGTCCCTGACTTCATCATCATCTTCTTTCGGCTGTTCCCGTTAGGGGTTGCCACAGCGGATCACCTGTTTCCATTTCTTCCTGTCCTCTGCATCTTGCTCTGTCACACCAACCACCTGCATGTCCTCTCTCACCACATCCATAAACCTTATCTTAGGCCTTCCTCTTTTCCTGTTCCTGGTAGCTTCATCCTTAGCATCTTTTTCCCAATATACTCAGCATCCCTCCTCAGCACATGTCCAAACCAATGTAATCTTGCCTCTCTGGCTTTGTCTCCAAACCTTCCAACCTGTGCTGACCCTCTAATATACTTATTCCTAATCCTAGGAACAGTAACAAGTTGGTAAAACCAAAAGACAAACTGGTAAACGGAGTGCTGATCAGGACGCTGCTCGTGCAGATACAGGAAGTAACAAAATCCAAAACAGTAGAAACAGTGAGCTCAGTACTATACTTTAATTGCGACCTCCACCAAACAGCAAAAACAGCGAGCTCAATAAATGCTTCTTTTATTTCGACCACCAAAAGTCAGCCAGACAAGGTACATCCACAAAACCATCCACAGGAATATCAACAGTTAAGCGCTTTCGATTGGTACATCCAATCTTCCTCAGAACTGATGCCATAAAACTTAATTGAGCTTTTATACATTTCATCCTTGCTACAATTCAAAAGTAAATCTCTTAAAGGAGAAACGTCATTAAATGTAAAACTGTAAAAATCCTGTATATATACAAACTAATTTACATCTAACTAACAATATAATTAATCAATACTCACTAAATTCTTTATTAAAATCAACATGAAATTAAAAAATAATTGAATAATTATAATGTATATATATTTTTAAATCAAGTATTCAACTAATATAAAACTGATTGAAATGTAGACATATTGTATACAATTCATATTCCAATTCATATGTACCAATTAATATATAAACTATATAAATATATAAATATAAATATATATATAAATATGAATATAAATATAAATAATTATAAATATAAAATGTGAATGGTAGACATATACATTACACAATGCATGAATCTTAAAATATAACACAATATAACAATATACTACTCTAAAAACTACTAAAAGAATGCTAAAACCTACTAGAATACCTCCCTGGGGATATCAACAGTTGATTATTGAACAAGGAAAGGTTTGATGCTAATATGGTCATTAAGACCTGGGTATCTAGTAGCATCAGTTTTTATTTGCCATATACTCTCCTTGAGTGCTAATTCATTCTTCCAATTACCTTCATACGTCTTGATTTGATCAATAATGGTAAATATAAACTTATGATTTTCCCCTTTCTCAAGCACATGTCTATATAATGCATTTGTGGTATCATGTTTACTAATCTTATAATTATGCTCATATATTCGTTTTTTAATGCATCTCTGTTTTCCAATATAATAAGCCCTACATGCTGTACAGCAGGCTAGGTATACCACTTTTTTACTGTTGCAATTACCTCTTAAACATTTAATCACTGTATGGTTGATATCTGCTAATATTACTTTATTTACTTCATTTATATAATGACACTGGCGGCATCTACCACACTTGGTAGTACCTCGGGTATATTTATCTATCACTAAGCTCATCCTATCCTTCCGTTCCAAAAGTCTTTTAATATTAGGTGCTGCCTTAAATACAATCTTTGGTTTGTTTCCCAGCTTAATATCTAAACCATTTGAGTGAATAACATCCCAATGTCTGTACAGGATTTCCTTAATGTAATGTACATAGGGATTATAAGTAAGTACACATACCCTATTAAAGCTATTAGTCATTTCCTTCGCCTTAATATTGTTGATGCCTTCAATGTCACCAAGTAACGGTTTATATTTCTTGCCCCATTCTGAAATAACAAATTGTGAAATTTTCTTAATCATTTTCATGGTATCCCTATTGTGGAACATATTACATAGTAAATCTATATCTTCTTTCATAACGTCCACATTTGAGGACATTAGGTACCGTCCTGATACATTGTCCCTTAATAATATTTTTAAACATATGGGGGCGGGTGATTACTATTATAAGCTACAAAATCATTGGAATAAGTCGGTTTCTAAAATTCTAGAGGTAAATCCAACATCCGTATTTCCAATAAGAATGTCTAGATAAGCAGTCTCTTTGCTACTGAAGTTGTAGGTAAATTTCAGGAATTCAGTAGTGTTATTGAGGAATTTAACAAACTCATGAATCTCATTCTCTGACCCTTCCATAATATGAATAAATCATCCAAAAATCGGGCATAATATTCAACCTTTTCATAATATTTACTCTTAAACAAATATTCGGTTTCCCACTCTAACATGACCATGTTAGCAAATATAGGAAGAAGCACCCATGGCCACCCCGATATTTTGTCTGAACAGTTCACCCTGAAAAGTTATATAATTATGTTCCAACACCAGGGACATGAGTTCAGTGAGTAAACAAATCTTATCCCATGTGAAACCTGAAAACTTCCTGAGACTATTGGAAAAAAATTCCAATCCTACATCCTTAGGTATGCTCGTATATAAATCAACCACATCGATGGTAATAAATATGTGGTCCTTATTCCATTTATCAGGTGTAAGATTGTATAGAAAATGCCATGAATCTTTCATAATATGAGGCACTACTGTTGATATCCCCAGGGAGGTATTCTAGTAGGTTTTAGCATTCTTTTAGTAGTTTTTAGAGTAGTATATTGTTATATTGTGTTATATTTTAGGATTCATGCATTGTGTAATGTATATGTCTACCATTCACATTTTATATTTATAATTATTTATATTTATATTTATATTCATATTTATATATATATTTATATTTATATATTTATATAGTTTATATATTAATTGGTACATATGAATTGGAATATGAATTGTATACAATATGTCTACATTTCAATCAGTTTTATATTAGTTGAATACTTGATTTAAAAATATATATACATTATAATTATTCAATCATTTTTTAATTTCATGTTGATTTTAATAAAGAATTTAGTGAGTATTGATTAATTATATTGTTAGTTAGATGAAATTAGTCTGTATATATACAGGATTTTTACAGTTTTACATTTAATGACGTTTCTCCTTTAAGAGATTTGGCGCACTTTTTGAATTGTAGCAAGGATGAAATGTATAAAAGCTCAATTAAGTTTTATGGCATCAGTTCTGAGGAAGATTGGATGTACCAATCGAAAGCGCTTAACTGTTGATATTCCTGTGGATGGTTTTGTGGATGTACCTTGTCTGGCTGACTTTTGGTGGTCGAAATAAAAGAAGCATTTATTGAGCTCGCTGTTTTTGCTGTTTGGTGGAGGTCGCAATTAAAGTATAGTACTGAGCTCGCTGTTTCTACTGTTTTGGATTTTGTTACTTCCTGTATCTGCACGAGCAGCGTCCTGATCAGCACTCCGTTTACCAGTTTGTCTTTTGGTTTTACCAATTTGTTACTGTTCCTAGTGTTGACATGGCCGGAAGTGTGGAGGGTTCGCCTGCTTCATTGTCAGGTATGGAAGTATGTGCTTTACGGGCCGAAGTTTCGGCATTGCAGAACGATATCTCTAAATTAACTGTTTTAGTCATGGAACTGCTTACAGAACATAAGCAAGCCGATGAACGGAAGGTAAATAGTAAACAGCGTGAGCAACGCAATTCTACTACGGTTCTTTTTTCAGCTACTAATGACAAAATTAGTAAATTACGTGGAACTATTGATAAACCGAAAGATTGTTTAAAAATGAAAGAAAGACTAGATGTAAATGGTACACTACAACGGGACTGTATTATAGTGCAAGATTTTATTACAGAACCTTCTATTAATGACACTCCTGAAAGGGTGTTTCCAGTTTTGTTACAGGATACGGACATTTTAGAACATAACGAACAGATTGACTTGCCTGAATTATCCGAAGCTTGTTTGCAGGATAATTTTTGTATGTCCACTAATCGAGATATTCAGTCTAGTAATGTATTATGCCATTCATTAGGGAATGACAGCACTTTTGATTTTAGTTTCATTAAAAGTAATCAAGAAACACTTGGTGCTAGACCTAAAGAAAAAGTTATAATGAAACAATATGGCAATACTAAACGTGATGGACATAAAGGTACTGGCAAGTTATTTATGCAAACCAATAGTCCATTTGTGAGAAAAGAGACAATTCTAAGACATGGACATGGACAGGATTTGCATGTGCACAAACAAAAGCAGAATGTACATAATAATTCTAATTCTAATACTTCTATGTACCAAATGGATCAGTTTTTATCTGATGATTATGTTTTTGAACCTAATGTGAATGTTGTTACAAATGAAAATTTTAATATGCATGATTTTAAACATAATACCATTAAGGAAATGATATATAATTTTGGTAAGAAGTTGGCTATATATATAAATACTAAAATGGATTTAGCATATCTTTCCAAATGTCTTGATGCCAAGATAGTTCCTAAAGGCATTAGATTTTTTAAGCTTCCCCTGGGTATCTATCATAGTAAGGAAGTAAAAAAGGAATTCAATGAATTATTTGATAAATTTGGTTTTGCTTATATCAAAACACTTATAAAATTTAATGATGAAAAACTGAGTTACCTGACCTATGAACTTGAATGTATGAATGACACAATTATTAGGCACTCCGAGTTCAGCAACTGGAAGGATTTATACAATAAGCAGTTTAGGGACACACAAGAAAAGACGAAGGTAATTTTTGAGAGAAAGAATAGGAAATTTATGAGGGATAAAGAAAGTTATGAGATTAATAGAGTATACATATGGCCTAATGAAAAGAGGAATGAAGGCAGAGAAAGAATCCATAGTATTAATGAAAGACCTAGAAGTGCTAAGTGGGATGAAAATTTTCGGGGGGGGGAGATTTTTCCCGGCACCCAAACAAAGGAATTTAAACAACAGATGGAATTGATTAATAGACAATGTGATTATAAGGAAAAATCTGGAAATATGAAAGGGACAGGTGAGCCCTATATTAGTCAAGTTATTCATAGTATAAAGATCCATAGTGAAAATTTTAGTGAATTATTTGAAGTGTTTGTTCATAAGTATAGAAACAATACATCCCAATTAGAAAAGAAGAAAAATGATGTGGATACACACCAGGTTATGTCTGAATACAATGGTTTCAAGGTTTATAATTACACTGACATGTTAATTGATAATCAGTTTGTAAGCTTAATGAGTAAAGGAATGAAATTTATACCAACATCAGATTTTAATTTAATAGATACAATAAAGGAAGTGAAACTGTATTGCAGAAGACTTAACCTGGCACTGCAATTTGACAACAGCATAGTGGATAATGCAAGCCATAATGTTACCCTTAAGAAACAAAGTACCTATATACCCCCTAATAATCAGTCCATTCACAGTTATGAACAGGTAGTGAGTAAAGATATATATTGGTTTTGCTCCAATTATAAAAAGAATAGAATCAAAGAAAGTTTAGAGCTGGATAACCTTACTCAAAAGGAAAGAACATGTCTGAATAGCTTAATAAGGAATAAAGATCTAATGATAATGTAACCCGATAAGGGAGGTGGTATCGTTGTATGCTACACTACTGATTATAATTCTAAAATGCATAATTGGCTCTATGATTCAGGAAATTATGAAGTTACATCACAAAATCAAATTAATATAGGGTACAAAAGAATTGATCTTATTATTGAGGAATATATGATAGACAACAGAATAAGTGATGAAGTATATAAGTTCATAAGAAATGACTATCCAGTGGTGGCCAAGATTGTAGGCATACCCAAAATTCATAAATCCATAGACAACCCCCCGTATAGACCAATAGTGTCAGGATCTAAATCTAAAACCTATAACATAGGAGTCCTGATAGACACGTGGATGAAACATATATATAAAGTAGTGCCTCATATTATGAAAGATTCATGGCATTTTCTATACAATCTTACACCTGATAAATGGAATAAGGACCACATATTTATTACCATCGATGTGGTTGATTTATATACGAGCATACCTAAGGATGTAGGATTGGAATTTTTTTCCAATAGTCTCAGGAAGTTTTCAGGTTTCACATGGGATAAGATTTGTTTACTCACTGAACTCATGTCCCTGGTGTTGGAACATAATTATATAACTTTTCAGGGTGAACTGTTCAGACAAAATATCGGGGTGGCCATGGGTGCTTCTTGCGCCCCTATATTTGCTAACATGGTCATGTTAGAGTGGGAAACCGAATATTTGTTTAAGAGTAAATATTATGAAAAGGTTGAATATTATGCCCGATTTTTGGATGATTTATTCATATTATGGAAGGGGTCAGAGAATGAGATTCATGAGTTTGTTAAATTCCTCAATAACACTACTGAATTCCTGAAATTTACCTACAACTTCAGTAGCAAAGAGACTGCTTATCTAGACATTCTTATTGGAAATACGGATGTTGGATTTACCTCTAGAATTTTAGAAAACCGACTTATTCCAATGATTTTGTAGCTTATAATAGTAATCACCGCCCCATATGTTTAAAAATATTATTAAGGGACAATGTATCAGGGCGATGGTAAGAATGTCCTCAAATGTGGGCGTTATGAAAGAAGATATAGATTTACTATGTAATATGTTCCACAATAGGGGATACCGATGAAAATGATTAAGAAAATTTCACAATTTGTTATTTCAGAATGGGGCAAGAAATATAAACCGTTACTTGGTGACATTGAAGGCATCAACAATATTAAGGCGAAGGAAATGACTAATAGCTTTAATAGGGTATGTGTACTTACTTATAATCCCTATGTACATTACATTAAGGAAATCCTGTACAGACATTGGGATGTTATTCACTCAAATGGTTTAGATATTAAGCTGGGAAACAAACCAAAGATTGTATTTAAGGCAGCACCTAATATTAAAAGACTTTTGGAACGGAAGGATAGGATGAGCTTAGTGATAGATAAATATACCCGAGGTACTACCAAGTGTGGTAGATGCCGCCAGTGTCATTATATAAATGAAGTAAATAAAGTAATATTAGCAGATATCAACCATACAGTGATTAAATGTTTAAGAGGTAATTGCAACAGTAAAAAAGTGGTATACCTAGCCTGCTGTACAGCATGTAGGGCTTATTATATTGGAAAAACAGAGATGCATTAAAAGCGAATATATGAGCATAATTATAAGATTAGTAAACATGATACCACAAATGCATTATATAGACATGTGCTTGAGAAAGGGAAAATCATAAGTTTATATTTACCATTATTGATCAAATCAAGGCGTATGAAGGTAATTGGAAGAATGAATTAGCACTCAAGGAGAGTATATGGCAAATAAAACTGATGCTACTAGATACCCAGGTCTTAATGACCATATTAGCATCAAACCTTTCCTTGTTCAATAATCAACTGTTGATATCCCCAGGGAGGTATTCTAGTAGGTTTTAGCATTCTTTTAGTAGTTTTTAGAGTAGTATATTGTTATATTGTGTTATATTTTAAGATTCATGCATTGTGTAATGTATATGTCTACCATTCACATTTTATATTTATAATTATTTATATTTATATTTATATTCATATTTATATATATATTTATATTTATATATTTATATAGTTTATATATTAATTGGTACATATGAATTGGAATATGAATTGTATACAATATGTCTACATTTCAATCAGTTTTATATTAGTTGAATACTTGATTTAAAAATATATATACATTATAATTATTCAATCATTTTTTAATTTCATGTTGATTTTAATAAAGAATTTAGTGAGTATTGATTAATTATATTGTTAGTTAGATGAAATTAGTCTGTATATATACAGGATTTTTACAGTTTTATATTTAATGACGTTTCTCCTTTAAGAGATTTGGCGCACTTTTTGAATTGCAGTAAGGATGAAATGTATAAAAGCTCAATTAAGTTTTATGGTATCAGTTCTGAGGAAGATTGGATGTACCAATCGAAAGCGCTTAACTGTTGATATTCCTGTGGATGGTTTTGTGGATGTACCTTGTCTGGCTGACTTTTGGTGGTCAAATAAAAGAAGTATTTATTGAGCTCGCTGTTTTTGCTGTTTGGTGGAGGTCGCAACTAAAGTATAGTACTGAGCTCGCTGTTTCTACTGTTTTGGATTTTGTTACTTCCTGTATCTGCACGAGCAGCGTCCTGATCAGCACTCCGTTTACCAGTTATTCCTAATCCTGTCCAACCTCGTCACACCCAGTGCAAATCTTAACATCTTTAACTCTGCCACATCAAGCTCAAACTCCTGCCTTTTTGTCAGTGCCACTGTCTCCAACCCATATAACATAGCTGGTCTCACTACCCTCTTGTAGACCTTCCCTTTCACTCTTACAGGTACTCGTCTGTCACAAATCACTCCTGACACTCTTCTCCACCCACTCCATCCTGCCTGTACTCTCTTCTTCACCTCTCTTCCACACTCACCGTTACTCTGAACTATTGACCCCAAGTATTTAAACTCATCTACTTTTGTCACCTCTACTCCTTGCATCCTCACCATTCCTCTATCCTCCCTCTCATTCACACACGTATATTCTGTCTTAGTCCTGCTGACCTTCATTCCTCTTCTGTCTAGAGCACATCTCCATCTCTCCAGGGTCTCCTCCACCTGTTCCCTACTCTCACTACAGATCACAATGTCATCTGCAGACATCATAGTCCATGGGGACTCCTGTATGATCTCGTCTGTCAACCTTGATGTAACCCCGCCTCCATCTTAAACGCATCCGTCACTCCCACCGCAGACCTCACCGCTGTCACATTACCCTCGTACATATCCTGTACCACTCTTACATACTTCTCTGACACTCCTGACTTGCTCATACAATACCACAACTGTTCTCTAGGCACCCTGTCATATGCTTTCTCTAAGTCTACAAAAACACAATGCAACTCCTTCTGACATTCTCTGTACTTCTCCATCAACACTCTCAGAGCAAACATTACATCTGTAGTGCTCTTTCCCAGCATGAAACCATACTGCTGTTCCCTAATCATCATGTCCCTTCTTAACCTAGCTTCCACTACTCTTTCCCATAACTTCATGCTGTGACTGATCAGTTTAATCCCTCTGTAGTTACTACAGCTCTGCACATCACCCTTATTCTTAAAAATCGGTACCAAAACACTTTTTCTCCTGTCCTCAGGCATTCTCTCACTTTCTAAGATTTCATTAAACAATCTGGTTAAAAACTCCACTGCCATTTCACCTAAACACCTCCATGCTTCCACGGGTATGTCATCTGGGCCAACAGCCTTTCCATTCTTCATAGCTATCCTTACTTCTTCCTTGCTAATCCATTGTACTTCATGATTCACTATCCCTACATCATCCAATCTTCTCTCCCTCTCATTCTCTTCATTCATCAACCCCTCAAAGTACTCTTTCCATCTCCTCAACACACTCTCCTCACTTGTGAGTATGTTTCCCTCATTATCCTTTATCACCTTTACTTGCTGCACATCTTTCCTAGCTCGGTCCCCCTGTCTAGCCAATCGGTACAGGTCCTTTTCTCCCTCCTTAGTGTCCACCCTTTCATACAACTCTTCATATGCCTTATCCTTCGCCACCTCTTTCTTTGCCATGCACCTCATCTCCTTATACTCCTACTTTCTTCATCTCTCTGACAATCCCACTTCTTCTTTGCCTACCTCTTTTTCTGTATACTCTTCTGTACTTCCTCATTCCACCACCATGTCTCCTTGTCGTCCTTCCTCTATCCCGATGTGATACCGAGCACCTTTCTAGCTGTCTCCCTTATTAGCTCTGCTGTAGTTACCCAGCTATTTGGTAACTCTTCACTGCCACCCAGTGCCTGTCTTAACTCATCCCTGAACTCCTTCTCACAATTTCCCTTTTTCAATTTCCGCCATTTGATCCTTGGTGCTGCCTTCACACTCCTTCTCCTCTTCTTGATTACCAACGTCATCCTACAACACCATCCTATGCTGCCTAACTACACTTTCTCCTGTCACCACTTTACAGTCTCCAATCTCCTTCAAACTGGCCCTCCTACATAAGATATAATCCACCTGTGTGCGTCTTCCTCCACTCTTGTATGTCACCCTATGCTCCTCCCTCTTGTTAAAATACGTATTCACCACAGCCATGTCCATCCTTTTAGCAAAATCCACTACCATCTGACCTTCTGCATTCCTTTGTTTAACACCATACCTACCCATCACTTCCTCATCCTCTCTGTTCCCTTCACCAACATGCCCATTGAAATCTGCTCCAATCACCACTCTCTCACCCTTGGGTACAGTCATCACCACTTTGTCCAATTCACTCCAAAATTTTTCTTTCTCATCCATTGCACACCCAACTTGTGGAGCATATGCACTAACAACATTCATCATTACACCATCAATTTCCAGCTTCATAAACATCACTCTATCCGACACTCTTTTCACCTCCAAAACACTCTTTGCATACTGTTCCTTCAGAATAACTCCTACGCCATTTCTCCTCCCATCCACACAATGATAAAACAATTTGAACCCACCTCCGGTACACCTAGCCTTACTCCCCTTCCATCTGGTCTCTTGCACACACAATATATCAACCTTCCTTCTGTCCCTGACTTATTGTTTACAAATGGATTCTCCTAAGGATTTTGCCCCAAGAGTCCATCACTCCCGACTCCCCTAGCGAGGATTTCTCTTTTGGGGATGCTATTTCCCCTACTTAAACAACATTTCAAGTGGGAGGTATCAGATGTTTCAGAAACTAAGAAAAGATATTTTGAACTACTCCAGATGGAGCAACCTTCAACATCTGCAGTCCCGCCTTTACTCCCAACATACCAGGATGCTTTCTTAGCTGCTTACCAGAGCCCTGAGTCACAGCCTCCTGCTAACAAGAGAAGATTGTATAAGGTTTTTGAAAAAGAACAGTACCTTTTTAAGAATCTGCCAGCAGATCCAGTTGTTATTGCAGTTTCAGCTGACAAGTCTTCCAGGCAGCTTCCTTCATCTTCCTTATTTCCCAATGACAAAGACAATTCATGGATAGGTTGGGAAAGAAGATTTATACTTCCTCTACCTTGGCCATAAGAGCACTTAATTACCAGACTCATATGGCCAAGATTGCTCTAGACTCCCTGACTAAAGCCTCTACTTTGCTGTCAGACATTCCTGACTCTCCAGCTAAGGCAGACTTGAATACCCTTTTATCCAGAGTATCCCAGGTAACAAGACATTCAGTTAAGTGAAGGTATGATGCTGTTGAAGCTTCTTCCAAATCAGCTGCTTCAGATTCAGTCCTTAGGAGGTTTTCATGGTTGAGACTACAACCACTGTCTTTGCATATCCAGGCTAAATTGTGAGATGCCCCTTTAGACAATTCAGCACTCTTTGGAGCTGCCCCTTCACAGTTACTCAAATCACTGCAGGAAAAAGGGAAAGACTTACAGAATCTGAAACATTTATTGGTTTCACCTGTTCTCAGATTCCATAGGAACTATCCCCAAAGGCCTAGCTTTGTCATGAGCCAGTCTTCCCACACCTCTGCTACCCAGTCAAGGGGACGGAAACAAACAAGGAGACAAACTGTCCCCAGATTTTCCTCCTCTTCCACACCCCCTTCCTTTGGAGGCAGCCAGACCCAGATAGAGCTCCTCCAGTGTGACTCTCTTCCCTTACCCACCTCCACCCCTCTCTCCCTACATCTAACCCTATCCCTGCCCTTCTGGCAGAAAATAACCACAGACAGGTGGGTGCTCTCCATCATCAAGAGAGGATACTTCATGACATGGTGGGTATGTTCACCATTCCACAGAGTTCCACAACCCCCACCCAGTCAGCTTCCACTATTTCCCACTATCCTGAGCCAACTCCATTCTCAGGGCACTGCAAAATAAGTACCCAAGGGTTTTTACTCAAGAAATGTTTTTGGTTCCAAGAAAAGATGGTCCTTGGAGACCCATACTCGACCTTTCTTACCTCCATACTCAACCTTTCTTACCTCAAACTCTTCCTCAGGGTGCCTACCTTCAAAGTGCTCACATTACATCATCCCGTTCCCCTTGTTCCTCAACAAGCCTTCATGACCTCCTTGGATCTGAATGACGCCTATCTACATATCCCTATTCACCCACCTTACAGAAAATGTCTTCATTTCTCAGTGGATTCCTCACATTTTCAGTTTACTGCTTTAACCTTTCTGCTCTCCACAGCACCAAGAGTATTCACCAAATGTCTAGCCCCAGTTTATTGCATATTGCAGACTTCAGGGGATACAAATGTATCCTTATCTGGATGACCTTTGATCCTACATCAAGAGCCTTGCACCCTGTCTCAACACCTAGACTTAATTTCCAGGATCCTACAGAATCTAGGCTTCACTGTAAACTACCTAAAGTCTCAAATGACTACCTCACAAGACCTAGTTTTCCTGTGGGTGCAGAATCCAGACAGACTTCATGTCAGTATTTGTCCCAACACAGAAAGTGGAGACTCTCACCCAGTTTTTCAAAACCCTACTACCACTACCATCCGTCTCAGCCAGAGAATTACTGAGAATCCTGGGATTTGTGGCATCCTTGATTCCCATGATCCCTGTAGCCAGGATGCACAAGGACATTTCAGTGGGTACTGAGAAATTCTTGGAACTAACACTCTCACTCCTTGGAAACAAGTCTTCTTCTTTTCCATCCCTAAAAAAGGAACTCAGCTGGTGAATTTCAACTGTCACCTTCAATCAAGGGGTGCCCTTGCAGATTCCTCCACCCACACTGTCTCTTTACACAGCTGCATCAGACCTATGTTGGGGATCAGTTCTTCACAGTAACAGCATCCAGCACAAAGTGCAGGGAAAGTGGTCAATTCCAGAAAGAAAGGACCACATCACCCTAAAGGAGTTAAGGGTCCTCTTCCTGGCAATATAGGTTTTTCAACAGATCCTTCTGCCAGGCACATTAAAGGTCATCACAGACAATATGACAGCCCTATGGTACATAAACAGGGAGGAACAAAGTCCTACCCTTTTTGCAGCCCTGCTATTCATATTTGGTCCCTGGCAAAAGCACTACAGATTCATTTACAGGCAGTTTTATTTTCCATCAGAAGACAATGTGATGGCAGACACCCTGAGCAGGACCTTATCACCCTCCCACGAATAGATGCTTCACAGAGAGGTGTTTCTGGATCTAGTTCACAGGTGGGGTACTCCTCAAGTAGATCTGTTTGCCTCCTCCCAGAACAGACAGATACCACTCAATTGCACAGGGCTTCCCCATTCACAAGCCTGGAATGTGGACGCCATCTCATTTTCATGGGAGGGAATGTTCCTTTATGCTTACCCCCCCATTTCCTTTGATTCACAAAGTCCTCTTGAAAATACAGAAGGACAAACCAAAAACCCTGCTGGTGACTCCCTTCTGCCCAAGATAGCATTGGTTCCCCTACTTCTCCTTTTACCCCAGGACAATCACCACAGGTTACCCACCATTTCGACGTACTCACACAAGGCATGGAGTCTCTTATTCATCTCAGGCACTCCTTAAAATGGAGAACATTGACATCTGTGCAGTGACTGAGACCTGGATGTTCATCGTGCATACAGCTGCAGTCATAACAGATGGGTTCTCCTGCCGTCAGGCGGGTCCTCGGTTGGCCGAATTCCAAAGTCTAGGTCCGGCGTCGGTTGTCGTCGCTTCTTCCCTGACGTCAGTGCAACAGGGGTATAAAGGAACCAGCCGACGCCATTTTCTTCAGTCTTTCTTGCCGCGCGGTGCCCGAAGCAGAAGCAGTTCGCAAGTGCCGGTCGGCCAGCTCCTGAAATTACGAAAATTTTGAAACCGAAGTCTTCTTGAAAGCTAGTACCCCGTTGGGGAAACTTTTCTTGCCTCAGACCGATGTCAGACAAAGTTAATAATTGTATTTCATGTGGGAAGCAAATACCGCATAAGGATTTCCATTCCCTCTGTATACCTTGTTTAGGCCCAGATTACGACGTCTCGGTCTGTCGCTTTTGTGCTACATTTAACAAATGCACCATTAAGCATCGGGTGGAGTTCGCCCAGCATTATTTTGGAAAAACATTTAACTGTATTATGTCGTCGGATACTCCAACTCCAGTTTTGTCTAAAAAACGCAAAGATAAGGACCGACACACGAGGTCCGCGGCCTGTACCGACACCACGCCAAAGCCGACTACACATGGTCTGGTTCTCAGCGAGGTGCCAACGCAGCCCCTGACTACCGACGACACTTCATTGGCGGTGTCTCCTGTGCCCGAGGTCGCAGGCTCCTCGGCCCACACCCCGACTACAGATACCGAAGCCACTCTTCGCGTTGAACCTCAAAATGTGGACAGGTCTACCTCCACTCAAAGTGTCTTCAGACCACCTTCTTCTTTCTCCATCAAGGCTTTCACTAAGTCTAAAGCAGCCATGCACTCTGAGACAAGCTACACAGGGCCCATCTCCAGGTCCCATGCCTAAAAAGCAGATGCTTAAAATGGCTGAGGATTTAATTACTCTTATCAGGGGTTCTCAACCCCCACCGGACAAAAGGCCCAGAGTGGAGGAAGAATCCCCCTCCTCTGATCAGGGCTCCATTATTTCAGAGCACTCTGATGATCAGGAACATTCCTACTCCCCTTTTGAAGACTCTGATGCAAAGGAGTCCATTCCTTCTGTATCTCCCCCAGAGGATTACTCATTTGGGGAAACTCTGCATACTTTAAGGGAACACTTCCACTGGGAAGGCCAAGATTATTCTGATTCCAAGAAAAGGCTTAGGGAATTTCTCTTACTACCTCAGCACAGGCCTCTGGCTATACCTCCTGTCTTGGACATCCTAGATGATGTTTACTCGGAGGCCTGCCTTAACCCGGACTCTCTGCCTCCAGCCCCAGTTAAGTCTGACAGGTACTACAGGGTTCCTGACTCACACCAATTTCTATACAAAAGCCATGCTGCTGACCCAGAAACCATCTCACAGGGCCCCAAGGGAATTAAGGCCTCCACTGCTAAAAATCCATTACCTTCCGAGAGAGATTCCAGATCCTTAGAAAGGTGGGGAAAAAAGTATATACCTCGGCTACCTTAACCATGATGGCCTTAAACTGTCAGTTCCATATGCTAAAATACCAACAGTTTTGTTATCACAATTGAAAAGTAAAATGTCACAACCTGAACAACCAGACTTGAAGGAGTTGCAGGATTTGATGCATAGTGCAGAACATGTGGGTAAGCATACCTTACAATGTGGTTTTGATGCTCTAGAGGCCTCATGTAGAGCTGCTGTTACAGGATCCGTCATATGTAGACATGCCTGGCTCAAGGAACAAACCTTGCCTGATCATGTCAAAGCTAAATTACTAGATGCCCCTCTTCAAAAGGATGTATTATTTGGTGCTAATGCTGAGGAGGTATTAAGGAAAATGGAGGAAAAGGTTAAATCAATGCAAACTGTGAAAGATTTTCTACAGGTACAACCCCCACGTTTCAGTAGAAATTGGCCTTTCAAAAATTGGTCCTTTCCAGCCACGGACAGACCCCAAAGAGGCAGATAAAGGTGCCCTAGGGGCAGAGGACAATCCCAAGGATCGTTTAGAGGCAGACAATGGCAAGCTCCTACACAAAGAGGTGGTGAGGATAACTCGCAATCATTCAGAAAGCAAGCCCAATGATTTTCCCCTTTGCGTGCCAAGCAAGACTCAAATGGCAGCCCCCTTAGGAGGAAAGTTGGCATTATTTTCAAAGAATTGGCATATTGTCACAAAAGACAAATGGATCCTGGACATTATAAATAGCGGCTACAGATTCCATTTTCACACCCTTCCAAAAATGAGAGGCATGCCAAACCTGCCACACAATCAAAGGGCAGAGGCACAAAGGCAAATTACAGATCTCATAGACATGAAAGCTATTCAAGAGGTACCTACGTACGAACAAGGTCAAGGTTTTTATTCCAGGCTATTCCTGGTACCAAGGAAGGGAAAAGATTGGAGACCTATTTTGGACCTGTCCATCCTAAACACATTTCTACTCGTACCAAAATTCAAGATGCTCACTCTACAGCAACTTCTTCCCATGCTGGGCAAGGAGTCTTGGCTGGTAACATTGGACCTCAAGGAGGCATACCTGCATGTCCCAATCAGACAAAATTGCAGAAGATACCTCAGATTTCTTGCAGGTTCAACCCATTATCAATTCTCTGCATTGCCCTTTGGCTTATCTACTGCACCCAGAGTATTCACGAAATGCCTGGCATCAGTAATTGCCTACTGCAGACTTCAAGGGATACAAATATACCCTTATTTGGATGACTGCCTGATCCAAGCAGACAGCAAGCACATTCTTCTGAAACATCTGGCTTATGTAATAATGTTGTTGAGCTCTCTGGGATACACAGTCAACAAAAAGAAATCAAGGCTAATACCCTCTCGGAAGATCATTTTCCTGGGTGCCAACTTGGACACAAACACCCAAATGGCCTACCTCATGCCAGAGAAGCAGGGGCAACTAACTCAATACTTCAGAGCACTAGCAAATTGCACCAGGCTGACTGCAAGGAAAATCCTGCAGGCTCTGGGATTCATGGTATCTTGCATCTTACTAATCCCATGTGCAAAGCTGCATATGAGGAAACTTCAATGGTACCTGAAAAACATATGGTCTCAACACAGCCACAGTTTGGAAACAATAATACCACTAATTCCATGTCTGCAAAAGGAATTTCTGTGGTGGGCTCAAGCATGCCAAACAAACACAGGTCTTCCATTCAGCAAGCCTCAAGCAAATCAAGTCATCACAACAGACGCCTCGGACTACGCCTGGGGGGCGCACATGACAGATCGGTGCATTCAGGGCAAATGGTCCCAAAAGAAAAGCACCTTCACATCAATCAAAAGGAAATGCTAGCAGTAATAAATGCTATTATAGCTTTCAAGGACATTCTGCAACCAGGTCAACTATTGATAAGAACGGACAACACCACAGTTATGTGGTACATAAACAAACAGGGAGGAACACATTCATACCCCCTATGCAGAGTGGCCATGTCACTTTGGAACATGGCCATGGACTTACAAATCGAACTACAAGCACAGTACTTGCCAGGCAAGGAAAACATGCTGGCAGACAACCTAAGCAGAAATATGACAGATCCACACGAATGGAAGTTGCATCCAAACGTTTTTACAGAAATAATCCAAGCATGGGGAAGGCCAGACATAGATCTCTTTGCCTCCCACAAAAATCACCAATTGACAAAATTCTGCTCAAGGATTTTCCATCCAAAGGACTGGAGAGTGGACGCTCTCTCTTTCAGTTGGACATCAATGACAGTTTATGCCTTCCCACCTCTTCCTCTGCTGCCCAAAGTTCTATTGAAAACCAGAGCAGACAGACCAAAGATGATTCTCGTTGCTCCGGACTGGCCAAGACAACACTGGTACCCACTCCTGAGGAGCCTGACGCATTCCCCACCATGGACCCTGCCTCTAATGCCTCTTCTTCTGACTCAGCACAGCTTCAAAACTCTTCACAGCCAGCTAAAAACACTCAATCTAGCCGCATGGAAGATTCCTTAGCATCACAACAGACCCTACTCTCCAAGGAGGTGCAGGATGTCATTTTGGAGGCCGGAAGGCCATCAACTAGAAAAGCTTACTCCGCAAAATGGAAACGGTTTTGTGTCTGCAATGAGAAAAAGGGCCAGGATCCTGAAAAACTGAATTTACCTCAAATACTACAATATTTAGCTGAGCTGCTAAGCAGTGGACTTTCATTCTCCTCCATCAAAATCCATGCCTCAGCCATTTCTACAGAATACAACACTGATCCACCCTTATTCTCTCACCCTCTCTTAAGACAGTTCCTCAGAGGGGCTAAGAATCTAAGACCCCCAAGAAAACAACCAATACCTGCTTGGGATCTCAGTTTCATTCTGGAAAAACTGACCTTGCCTCCCTTTGAACCAGCTGCCTCATCAGATTTGCAATATTTGTCCTGGAAAACAGCTTTCCTTCTGGCAATTACCTCAGCTCGTAGAGTTTCAGAACTACAAGCTCTCATGGCTGTGCAGCCTTTCATCATCTTCCATCAGGACAGAGTTTCCATACGAACCAACCCGTCCTTTATGCCTAAAGTGGTATCCAGGGTAGCTTTGAATCAGGCCATACACTTACCTACCTTTTATCCTAATCCTCAAAACAAAGGGGAGAGATTACTACACTCCTTGGATATCCACAGACAACTACGTTATTATCTGGACAGAACAAAGCCTTTCAGAAAATCAGAACAGCTGTTTGTGTCCTATGCTGTAGGAGCTCAAGGAAAGCCAATTTCGAAACAGACAATCTCAAAATGGATAGCCCACTGCATACGCTTTTGCTATTCTTTTCATGGCAAAACTGTACCTACAGGCATCAGATCTCACTCCACAACGGCCACAGCTACCTCTGCAGCCTTCCTCAGAGGCGTTCCTACCAAAGATATTTTGGAAGCAGCCACTTGGAGTTCTGTACATACCTTCTCCAAGCACTACCACCTACCATTATACTCCAAAACTAGAGCAGGCTTTGCCACTGCAGTCTTGCAGGGCATCCTGGCTCCTCCTAGGTCCACCTAGTGCCTACCACCCCTTTCTTAGCTTTGGGATTCTACCATAAATGTAGATGTCAGAGTGCTAATACAGCTGCAGTCCAGGTTTCCCTCCCTCCTTCCCCTCTTGGGACAGGCCTATAGGCTAACACATCCTCATACAACCTGATTAGGGTATTCATTTATGGTGTATTTGCTTGCAACTACTGTATTTTGATTATATTGCACTGCTTTATTACACAAAGTTATGTATTGCCTTCCTTCTAGGGCACCTGACATCTGGGGCAAGAAAAACTGAAGAAAATGGCGTTGGCTGGTTCCTTTATACCCCTGTCGCACTGACGTCAGGGAAGAAGCGACGACAACCGACGTCGGACCTAGACTTTGGAATTCAGCCGACCGAGGACCCGCCTGATGGCAGGAGAACCCATCTGTTATGACTGCAGCTGTATTAGCACTCGAACATCTACATTTATGGTAGGTACAAAACTGTACTTTCAAGGCTCCAGAGAGCACCCCTGCATTACCAGGCTATAATTCATATCATACCTTTCGGCCATCTAACCTGGACTGAAACAGTAAAAGCGGAGGCGTGTCCGTATTCATTAAGGATATCCACACCTCCAGGCTAGTTGCTCAGCATAATGCATCTGAGATTATCCAAGTACAACTAACTCTGGGCAAGACCGCAGTCCAAATTGTAGCTTGCTACAGATCCCCCACCATGCCCCAGGATTCCTACTCCTCATTTCTTGATACACTGGAAAGTATTAGTGTACAACCTAACACCGTAATAATGAGCAATTTCAACTACCCCACCATTAACTGGGAAAACTACTCTTGTACCAACTCTTGTGCTCAACATTTTCTGGAATTCATAAATTCCAGCGCCTTGGATCAACTTATCCACACCCCACCACGGGCAGCAGTATCATAGACCTGGTCATTACCAACATGGGCAAACTGTGTTCCACACCAGAGGTCATTTCCTCGTTGGTCAGATCCGACCACAAGCTAATCATCCAAGACATCCACATCCCACCCCCCATTAGGGAAACCACCGTAAAAAGTTTCTCCAAAGCCAATTTCACCCTTCTTAAGACAGAAATGGCAAACTTTATGACACCCATGCTGACGGACAATAGAGGTACTACTGCTGAATCCTTTACAAATGCACTTTATAAGCACTTACACGAGTGCATGGATCGTGCAATCCCTAACAAAACCAAGATGATATCCTCCAAAAAAAGGAAGCCAATCTGGTGGTCCCCTGCCATAAACAAACTCTACAACAGAAGAAAGAAACTGTTGCAAAAAAGAGTAAAATCCCATGATTGGAGGAACTCCCTGGTCAGCGTCAGTAAGAAGCTTAGATCCCTCATAAAATCCTCCAAAGCTAGTTACGAAAACAAAATTGCCACTGATTCTAAAGACAACCACAAAGCATTCTATAGCTATGTCAAGAATCTCAGTGGCAACACTCAGATCCGCCCTGAGTTACAGCACAATGGCAATAAATATACATACCCAACTGATATTGCCAACATCCTGGAAAATAGGTTCAGTGCTAACTCTACCCCTCTCTCACCCCCTAAAGGGCCCATCTGTATACGGGAAGAATGCAAAGTTCCTGTAATCACGGCTGCACAGGTAAAAAAAAACACACTCTCCAAAGCCAAGAACACAGCATCTGTGGGACCTGACAACCTCCCAGACTGCGTTCTACACGAACTACAGAACGAACTGGCACCCCACCTAAGTACCATCATAGCTTCACCTCAGGCTTTGTGCCCATTGAATGGCGCACAGCCATGGTTATCCCACTCCACAAAGGGGGAGCCACCACGGACCCTGGGAACTACCACCCCATCAGCCTGACAAGTCTGGTCTGCAAGGCTATGGAACCATATCATCATGGAACTTATAAACAATGACATTGGTAATCTCCAAACTCTGGGCCCTCCCCAGTTTGGGTTTGTAAAAGGCAGATCATGTCTCCTAAACCTGATAGACATCTTTTAAGCGGTCACCAAAGCCGTAGATTAGGGTAAGGTGGTTCACACAGCCTATCTAGATCTTGCAAAGGCTTTCAACGTCATCCCCCAATCTGGAATTATAGATAAACTCACTAAACTAGGTATAAATCCCTATGTTACAAGATGGGTTGCCAGCTGGCTCACTGACAGAACCCACACTGTGAAAGTAGCAGACTCTAAATCCAGCTTCAGACCAGTGACAAGTGGAGTACCACAGGGTTCAGTCCTGGGTCCTCTCCTGTTTGGTATCTACTTCTCTGAAGTGCAGGCTAACACAGAAGGTGTGTGACTGACAAAGCTCACAGATGACTGCAAACTAGGAGCCATAATCAAAACTCCGAATGATGTGGGCATCCTACAAAAGGGCCTCACTGAGACAAATGCCTGGTGTCAAAGCCATGGCCTCAAGCTCAATGCCAAAAAGTGCATTGGCATCCCTTTTGGTAAAAACTCTGTACCCATGAACTACCACATAGGCGATAGTCTACTTAACACCGAAAGTGTGATGAGACCTTGGGACACAGGTGGACAGTAGTCTCTCCTTTGATAATCACATCACCACAGTAGTCAGGAAATCCTTCTATATGGCACACCTCATCACAAAAGGTTTCTCATCCAGGAAAAAAGAGGTCATTGTTCCCCTCTGCTCATCACTCATTGGACCCATTATAGAGTACAATGCCCCTTTTGGTATGTACCTCACAAGACATCTACAACAACTGGAAAGGCCACAGAAATATCTCACAAAAAGTATTACCGGCCTCAAACAGATGCTCTACGCAGACAGTCTCAAAAAACTCCAGCTTTACTCTGTCGCATATCGCCTACTCAAAGGCGATCTCTGCCTAACATACAAAGCTATGTCAAACCCAGAGCTGTTGGACATGCCCCATTTAAAGAAATCCCAATCCCTCTGAGCTACATGCTCTAGGGACCTAAACCTCATCACCGCAATAAACAGAACATGCTGGAAGGATAGATTCCTGTCCCAGAGACTTCCCATACTCTGGAACAAACTACCTATATATATCAAACAAAGCTACTCATTACCACTCTTCAAGAAAAATCTTGATGATTGGATGGGAGATGGGAAATTCACCCCGGGATCACTTCTGTGGCTCTGCTTGACAGGGGCACAGGAAAATAATTTTCTTGGGTGGCAAAAGCCAGGGTACCATTTGGCTAGGCTTATATAGACCCTAGGGCCAATAGCCTAGTACCTACCTGTGAACCTTCTCAACCTCATTCTGACAGCGTGGGTGATAGAGTTCTGATTCCCTTCAGGCACCTATACTCAGAGGAGATGTACTCAATGTTCTGCAGGAGGCCAGGAAAACAAGTACTAGGAGAAATTATTTATTTAAATGGAAAAGATTCTCCCTTTAGTGCCTTAAGAGTAAACAGGACCCGTTTAAAGCCTCAGTTCCAGTGGTCCTTTTTTTACCTCAGTGAGTTACTGAATTCAGGGTTGATTTATTCTTCAGTGAAAGTGCATCTCTCTGCTATTTCTGCTTGCCTTCCCGTGACCCCTCCACTGGCGTTCAGGTTAGCTGTAAAGCTGTTTCTAAAAGGGGTCTTTCACATCAGACTTCCTCGAAAGCCCATTCCCCCACCTTGCGATCTTAACTTTATGCTGGAAGAATTTACACTAGCTCCCTTTGAGCCTGCCCATTCTTTTAAATTCTGTACTTGGAAAACAGGTTTGTTAGTGACTCTCACTTCTGCCAGGAGGGTCTCAGAGATACAAGCCCTTGTGGCTTCACCTCCCTACCTTGTTTTCCATAAGGATAAGGTCTCCCTTAGAACTAAGCCCTCCTTCATGCCCAAGGTAGTTAATGAAGTATCCCTAAACCAGACAGTAAACCTGCCTGTCTTCTACCCTCAGCCTCAGAACTCCTCAGAAAGTGCCTTGCATTCCTTGAATGTTCGTAGGCAACTGAGGTTCTACCTAGACAAGACCAAACCCTTCAGACAATCAGATCAGCTATTTGAGTGCTTTCATCCTAGAGCCCTAGGTAAGGCCATGTCAAAACAGACAGTTGTCCCTTGAATTTCTAAGGCTATTGTCTTCTGCTGTTCCTTTCATGGAAAGCAATTAGGTTCATCCGTCAAGGCCTGTTCCACCAGAGCTGCTTCCTCTTCAGCAACCATTTTCAAGGGCATTGATTACTCCTCAATTCTGGAGGCAGCAGCTTGGTCTTCTGTACATACCTTCAGTAAACATTACAAACTAGACTCCATTTCCAGGGCTAGAACAGGGTTTGCTAGATCCATTCTGCAGGGTCTCATTGACTCTGCTCTCCACCTAGCCATCCACATTTCTACCTAGAGAGCTTGGGTACTGTCCCTAAGGTTAAGAATACTGCAACATTGGAGTAGAAGGACATAGAACAGTTATGTAAGAACTTACCATAACTTTAAATGTCCTTCTGTTCCATGTCGCAGTATTCAGCCCCACTGACCTACCCCCTCTTTTCCTGTGGACCACATTATAAAATGAGTTATTTTCCTGACTACTGACTTGTGTCTGGCAGGGGTTTCATTCTGCTTCACTCCACCTAGCCCTGAGGGCTCTCTCTCTAGGCAGCAGCCAGTTCTGAATTGGGTACATGCAGATGTCTCAGATATAGTCAGTGTCAGTTTATGGCTCTTACATCAAGAGTCGCATGTACCCCTGCACTCAAGGCTTTGGTATACTGGCCGGATGTCCGGTGCTGCAGGCAACAGCTCCCTAAGATTAAGAATACTGCAACATGGAAGAGAAGGAGATCTAATGTTATGGTAAGATGTTCTTTGTGTTTCACTGTTGCAGTCATTACATTTGGGTAATCTGCTGGCAGGTTGGCCTCAGTCGGCCTGATTAACAAAGTCTTGGGTCCTGCGTCGGTTGCTGTCCCTTCTTCTATGACGTCAGGTCGTCAGGGGTATAAAACATGCAGCCGATGCCATTACATCAGTCTTTCTTGCCGCGCGGTGCCCGAAGCAGAAGCAGTTCACAAGTGCCGTCGGTGACTCCTGAAATTTTCATTTTCGAGTTTCAGAACTGAAGTCTTCAACTAAAAGCTAAGTACCCCGTTGGGGAAACTTTTTCTTGCTCCTTACCAATGTCAGTAAAAGTTAATAATTCTATTACTTCTGGGAAGCAAATACCTCATAAGGATTTTAATTTGTACTGTATTCCTTGCCTAGGCTCTGACCAAAACGTGCCTTGCTGTCGGTTTTGTGCTAAATTTAATCAACGGACTATTAAACGTCGGTATATTTTTGCTCCAAGATTTAACTGTCCAGAAATATCGTCGGTTAGCAATCAGACTACCGGAATACCTAAAAAACGCAAAGAGAAAGAGAGAGACAGACCGTCTAGGTCCAAAACTGACAACAAAGCTTCTCCTAAGCCAGTCACCAGTACTCAGTGAGGCGCTTTCGCAGCCCCTGATACCCGCTACTTTTGATTTGCAGGCCTCAACTGAGACCCATTCGGAGTCCGGTATGCCGCGAGATACTTTTAAGTATTGAACCCGCGGATGTCTCTACCTTAGATGGGTCCGTAGCCGCTGAGCAGGCACCGGCTTCTGAGGGTGTTTTCAGGCCTAAAGATTTGTATATTAAACCAACGCTATCTTCAAAACTAAGGCCAAACACTACTTCTATGTCTAAAAAAACGATGCTTGGGCCACATGTACAGGCCTCAATGCCTAAAAAACAAATGATCAAAATGGCGGAGGATTTAATTACCTTGATCAGGGGTACCCATCCCCCTCCTGCTAAGAGGCCTAGGTAAGGCACGGACTATGAATCTTCAGATCAGGTTTCTATTTCTTCTGATTCCCCTTCTGATCAGGAATTATCTATACCCACTTTTGAGGACTTTGATGCAGAAGACTCCATCCCTTCTGCTTCTCCCCCCTGAGGATTTCTCTTTTGGAGAAATTTTGCATACCTTAAGGGAACACTTTCACTGGGAGAGTTAGGATTTCTCAGATTCTAAAAAGAGACTTGGGGATTTTCTTCTTCTTCCTCAGCATAGGCCTTTGGCTATACCTCCTGTTGTAGACATTGTTGATGATGTTTTTTCAGAATCCAGTATGACTCCTGATTCTGTGCTTCAGGCTCCTAGTAAGCCAGACAGATACTACAGGGTTCCTGACTCCCACAAATTCCTTTTTAAAAACCCTACTGCTGACCCTGAAACCATTTCTCAGGGTCGCAAGGACATTAAGGCCTTTACTACTAAAAATCCTGCCCCTTCTGATAGAGATTCCAGAGCGCTAGATAGATGGGGTAAGAAGGTTTACATGTCTGCAACCTTGGCAATCAGGGCTTTAAACTGTCAATTTCATATGCTTAAATATCAACAGCATGTCATGGGTTTACAACATAAAATGATGTTGATTTCTGACTGTGTGGAAAATAGAGTTGCAGGATTTATTGCATTCAGCTGAACAAGTTAGAAAACATACTTTGCAATGTGGTTTTGATTCCTTGGAGACCTCTTGCAGGGCTGCTGTAACTGGATCTGTGATAAGAAGGCATGGTTGGCTCAAGGAGCAAAGTCTGCCTGACCATGTTAAAGCAAAATTGTTGGATGCTCCTTTACAACAGGACAGTCTATTTGGTAATAAGGATGAAGAAGTTTTGAAAAAGATGGAAGATAAAGCTAAATCTATGCAAACTGTGAAAGATTTCCTACAAGTGCAGCCACCCAGGTTTAGTAGGCATTGGCCTACTAAGAACTGGTCCTTTCCAGTACCCACTAGAGCCGCTCAGGTCAAACCCAGACATTCCAAAGGCTCCAGGTGTCAGTCGCAAGGAACTTTTAGAACAAAGCAATGGGGTGCCTCCACCTCCAAATCTGGAAGCAACAATGCACCTTCCTATGGTAAACAGTCTCAATGACTTTCCACTGCAATCACTAAGCACTTATCTTTTGCCCGCCCCTTTGGGGGAAAACTGGCACTTCATGCAAGAAACTGGCAACTGATTACCCAGGACAGATGGGTTTTAAATATAGTATCACAGGGATACAGATTTCATTTCCACACATTGCCAATCCCAAACGGATGGCCAGATCTGCCTCCAAATCAGTGGGCAGAGGCCCAGAAATAAGTTATGTCCCTCATGAATATGGGGGCTATTCAGCCAGTACCAGAAAAGGAAAAGGGACAAGGTTTTTATTCAAGACTTTTCCTGGTACCCAGAAAAGACAAATCATGGCATCCAATTCTGGACTTATCCATTCTAAATACATTTCTGGACATTCCAAAATTCAAGATGCTGACTCTTCGACAGTTACTACCTGCGCTAGGCAAGGATACCTGGTTAGTAACTCTAGACTTAAAAGAGACTTACCTGCATATCCCAATCAGGGAATCTTGCAAAAGATACCTCCGCTTCAAAGCAGGCTATTTGCATTACCAGTTCTCTGCACTGCCCTTTGGCTTATCTACTGCGCCCAGGGTCTTCACAAAGTGCATGGCACCAGTAATTGCATTTTGCAGGCAAAGAAATATTCAAATTTATTCCATACCTGGACGATTGTCTAATTCAGCCAGAAAACAAGGACACTGTTTTAAAACATCAGACGTTTGTAAAAAGGCTTCTAACTTGTCTAGGGTACACCATAAACGAAAAGAAATCACAACTGGTACCCTCTCAAGTAATTACATTCCTGGATGCAAGCTTGAATACAACTGCCCAGAAGACTTACCGTATGCCAGAAAAACAAATTCAATTGATGACTTACTTCAAACAGGTGGCCACAAAAACCCAGCTATCTGCAAGACAAATTCTGCAGGCCTTGGGGTTCATGGCCTCCTGCATTCTTCTAATTCCATATGCAAGACTGCATATGAGGAAACTTCAATGGTACCTAAAAAGCTTATGGAGTCAACATTGTCACAGCCTGGAAACAATGATTCCTATCATTCCTTGCCTGCAACTAGAGTTCCTATGGTGGGCAGAGGCCTGCCACCAAAACAAGGGACTGTCATTCATTCCACCCCCTGCCACCCAAACCCTGACTACAGACACATCAGCCTATGCTTGGGGGGGTGCATCTGGCAGGGAGATGTATTCAAGGCCAATGGAGCCCAAATCAAATGCACCTACATATCAATCAGAAAGAGATGCTAGCTGTACAGAATGCTCTGACAGCTTTCAAGGACTACCTTCATCCAGGACAACTACTGATAAAGAGAGACAACATGACAGTCATGTGGTACATAAACAAGCAGGGCGGGTGTACATTCCTTCCCCCTTTGCAGACTAGCCAGGGCATTGTGGAACACGGCCTTGACTTATCAAATACATCTACAAGCTTAATTCCTGCTAGGAAAGCAAAATACTCTGGCAGACGAACTAAGCAGAAATCTTATGGACCCACACAAATGGAAACTGGAACCACAAATCTTCAGCATGTTGACACGCAAATGGGGGAGCTCAGACTTAGATCTTTTTGCCTTACCCCAAAACTATCAGTTGGACAAATTCTGCACAAGAATTCATCACAAAAAAGCTTGCAAAGTGGATGCTGTATCCTTCAGCTGGAAAAAAACTATCAGTCTATGCCTTTCCTCCTCTGCCTCTGCTCTCCAAAGTCTTACTAAAAGTCAGACAGGAAAAACCAAAAATGATTCTGATTGCTCCAGACTGGCCTCGCCAACACCGGTACCCGCTCCTACGCAATATGTCACACCTTCCTCCATGGTACCTGTCTCAGACACCTTACCTACTGTCTCAGCAGAACTATCAAATTCTGCACACTCAGCTCCAAACTTTGAATCTTGCAGTGTGGCTAATCAACTAATTTCACCAGTTACATCTCTCAGCAAACCTGTGATGGATGTCATTTTGGAGGCTAGAAGGCCTAGTACTAGAAAATCTTATGCTGACAAATGGAAAAGATTCTGTGCCTGGAACCAATCACAAGGAATAAGCACAGCAATGCCCAATATTCCTCAGATTCTGAAATACTTAACTGAGATGCTTAACAAGGGTCTATCTTTTTCTTCCATAAAAATCCATGCCTCTGCTATTTCAGCTCATTACAACACAGAGCCTCCCCTCTTTTCTCATCCTCTGCTAAAGCAGTACCTCAGAGGGGCCAAAAATTTAAGACTTTCCAGGAGAGCACCAACTCCTGCATGGGACCTCAATTTTGCTGCTACTGCGGACCTGAAATTTCTCTCTTGGAAAACAGCTTTTTTTTAGCAGTCACTTCAGCTAGAAGGATTTTAGAACTACAGGCTCTCATGGCAGTGGAGCCTTTTACTATTTTTTATCCGGACAGGGTGGCTGTCAGGACCAATCCATCTTTCATGCCTAAAGTGGTATCTAGTGTGGCCCTTAATAAGACCATTCATCTGCCAACTTTCTTCCCAAATCCACAGAACAAGGGTGAGCGGATTCTGCATTCATTGGATGTACACAGACAACTTAGATTCTATGTAAACAGGACAAAATCTCAAAGAAAATCTGAACAATTGGTGGCATTTGCTGCAGGGGCAGAGGGAAAGGCTATTTCAAAGCAGACTATTTCCAAATGGATAAGCCATTGTATTCGTTTCTGCTATATGCAACATGGTAAACCTGTCCCCAAGGGGATCAGATCTCATTCCACCAGGGCTGCATCTACTTCTGCAGCCTTTCTCAGAGGGGTTCCTACCAGAGACATTCTAGAAGCTGCTACCTGGAGCTCAGTTCATACGTTCACCAAACATTACCATTTACCTCTCTTCTTTAAATCCAGAGCATGCTTTGCCACTGCTGTCATGCAGGGCCTTATAGCTGCTCCTAATGCTCTATAAATCCATCCTCCCAACCATAGCTTTGGGATTCTACCCAAATGTAATGACTGCAACAGTGAATACACTCGAACATCTACATTTATGGTAAGTGTACACAACTGTACTTTATTGCACAACTGTTCTTTGTTCCCTCACAGATAACATTTTATCCAATATGGAAAAAAGCAACCTGACGGGAGCCATCTTTTTTTGACCTCACAAAAGCCTTTGATCTAATTGACCGTAACTTATCGTTTGACAAATTAACTGAAATCAACTTTAGTGATGATGCAAAACCCTGGTTTGTAGACATCCTCACCAGTTTCCCTCAAGATGAAAGTAGGCACCATCACCTCTGAAACCACTCCTCTTTTGAAAGTTGTAGCTGTTTTTTTTCTATATTTATCAACAAATTCCCATCTTATCATGCTCGGATACCCCCAATTCTTTATGCATATGACATGGTCGTCCACAGGTAAAACAAATTCTACCCGGTTATACAAACTTGCTTCAAGATGACCTCCAAATCCTCAACCAGTAGCTTACAGGCCAGAAACTTGTACTCGGTCCATCAAAAACAAAAGCCATACCTTTTGGAACCAACCCAAAATAGCCAAAGCCCTGTGCTTCATTAATATTAAAGATGTTAACAATACCACCATAGAAACTTTCACATCCTTCAAATACCTTAGCATTTGGCTAGACTAAGCTCTTAACTTTCAACTACATATTCAAAACACACACAAAAACATCAACAGATTACTCTTTTGGGCAAACAAGCTATTACCTCAGAGCTGCCACTGGCGAAGGAATACTCTTATCTCAACTCGAATATGGACTACCCATTACAGCTGCAGCCTTAAAAAAAAATGCCACCACTTTACAAACCATTTACAGTAAAATCTGCCGGATCATTACTAACTCCCCCAGTAATGAACAACACTGCTTAACTCTCGCCAAGCTAAATGGCTGCCAGTACATTTGAGAGCCATTCTTCTACTAAGCTTTCTAATTCACAAAACCCTTTCTCCTGAAGCATCGTCCCCTCTCACTCATAAGCTTTTCACCAAAATCCCCACATAAAATCTTAGAGGTATCTCTCAATCGCAACCCACCCTACTAACCCCAAAAAGTAAATTCTATTGCACTTAACCATGCATTCTCCATCCTAGCACCTAAACTATGGGATGGCCATTCCTCTATCAGTCCAGACAACAGTTCAAGGAACTCCTTCACCCAAGCAAGGTGTAGCTGCACTCCCTCAGGTCACGTTACATGGACCCTGCAGCTCTCTCACACACCCGTTTATTCCTGTTTAATCCTTCCTTATTTCATCTTGTTTATCCCCTTAACTTACTGCTTCTCATTCATCCTACCTCCCTCTTCTCTTTGCATCTGTCTTGCACTTCTCCTTTCTACTCCCACTTCCCTTTGTATGCCTGTCACACCATTTCTATGTCTATTCCCCATGGTATTCTATCTTGCAGCTATTCTCACTTGCCTCTTCTAATGTCTTCACACCTCTCTGTACAATATGTTGCTATACCTGTAGCATAGCCATCTCAGTCATTATGGTTACATCTTAACCATAAAGCTCTGCTAAGCGTAATTCCATTATGTGATCCTATTCACCTGGACTGTGCCTGCAAGTGGTCACTTGAGATCAGTGCACTATCCCGGTAAACAAATATATATATATATATATATCTCAAAATAAAACATGTAAAAAAGATTTTTGAACCCTACACCTTCCATACCCTTTTTACTTAAATGTATAACTTCTTAGTCACACAGAGTGAAGAAAGGTCAAAGGCCACCTACACAGAAAGTCCATCACACAGCATTAGACCTACATTGCAGTCTCAAATCATTGTAATGGAAAATGCATAGAGCAGATTTCTTGGTAAGGCTGCTGTTTAAGAAAGCTAGAGAAAGAGTAACTTTATCAGCACATTAGACTAGCAAGACACTTTCGTGTGGAAGTAGAAACGTTAGGCTGTATATGTTTGTAAGGATCTGCAGCTTATTTTTATTTATTTGTATATATTCTTTGTTAATTAGATTAGTCCCACTAAGCTAGTAGTCTTCGGTGGGAGACCTGAGGTGGTATTTGTACTTCTACTTAGTAGCTTTTAAGAATGGAAAAGGCAGCCTAGGTGGGCCTAGGAGTTTTTATAGACAAATAAAAAATAGTGAGCCAAACAGCCAAATAAACTGAGAAAAGTAGAATGAAGTATGATGCTCAAAGGAAAAATGCTTTAATAAGCACTGTAAAAACACAATACACGGGTCTAGAAAAAAAAGCAATAATCCACTATCCCAACTTCATCAGTTAAACATCCATCTTTAAAAGTTAAATGCTTTTATATGTTTTTCAAATTACATCACAGTACTGAAAGCCAATCATGTTGGACCATTTACTAAGGTTAATTGTTGGAACTGATTGGTTCATACAGTCTTCACAAGCCAAGGTTAAAACCACATCTCTGAATAAAATAAATCCACACTTTAATTACAATAATAATTTAAAAACATCTTTAAAAAGTTGATTAAAAGCATTATTTTGTAACACCATTTAAAATAATTTAAAATGCTTTCTACATTAAATGTGAATCACGCATGTGAATCTGGGTTTAAAATGACACCATCTTGTGGCCATAGTGTATAATTACAACTGAACTAACAGCTGGTAATATAAAATCCTGAGAAGGGTATGTTTCTTGTAATTCGCAACAAAAGAACATAACAAAAAAGTTTTTGAACATTGTTTTAGCTCTTTGTATTAGAGTTTTGCAGCTCTCAACTTCAATACTGGAGCTAATGATACCATGTCATTCAGCCCTAAGTTGTTAGCATCTAAAAAAAGTTGCCAATACAGTTCCTTGTATTCAATAAGTGTTTCCCACATCCCACCTCTTGGGTTAGTGGGGACAACTTCAAGTAAAAAAAAGAATAACCTGATGTGTTACATTTGGCTGAATGCTTGCTAGTTTTCTCATTCATCACCTTGACATAGTGCTCATATATTCTCTGTCTGAGCTTTCTTTTGCTCTTCCCACGAGAAGGAGATTTTTTACAAACAGCCAGATATATGATGCCTTTGGTGTCACAGTTAGCAAATGTATTCAATTGCAAGGTCATATTTCTTGCTTCTAAAAAATTGTTTCACCACAATGCAAATGTGTGCAGTATTTACATCTCCCACATTTGTATAATCCTTTCTTGGTTCTATTGCTACTGTTCTGTGTGTTGACATTTGTCCTTCCTTCCAAGTAGTTTTGATGCTCTTCCCTTTCCGATAGACATGGGACAACTCTTTATCGAAAATATGTTCAAGGTCTGAAAATTTAAAAAACTATGCCATTCGAAAAAATGTTCCTAACAAAGGCTGATTGTTCATTGAAGGTTGTAATTAACCCTGTTTCTTTTGCCCCAAAATTACTTGCTTGTCCTTTATTGTGGGTTAATTGTTCTTCTTCACCTAAAATAGGTGCAAATACATCTGTTCTTTTGTGTTGACTTCTTCTAGTATTTTGTTGAACATTTCCAAAGGATACCCTCTCTGGGTAAAGGCCCCTTAAGAAGTTGGTTTCTTCAGAGAAGACTTTGTTGTCTGAAGTCTTTCTGCTAGATCTGACCAATTGACCCTTTATTACCCCTTTCTTCTGGTGGGGGTGGCAACTGGTGTAATGCAGATAAGAATTGGAGAAGGTTTCTTTTCTGAAAATCCTTGATGTAAATTCCCTTCCCTCTATGTGGACAGCTAGATATTTCAGTTCTTGTTCATCAAAGTTACCAGTAAAAGTATTGTTTACGTGTATTAAAAGATTGTTGAAATTTTCTCTACTACCCTTCCAAAAGAAACACAGATAATCTAAGAACCTAGTATAAAGAGCATTCCTTAGGGGTTTCTGATGAGAAAATTTTTCTTCCAAAAGGCCATGATGATATTTTAGGCTGGTGCACAGTGTGCACTTTTCTTGTTTGAAGTACTCCTTGGAAATAGATGAAATTGTTTTGAGAACTATTTCCAAGATGAAAATGTTTTTTGAGAACTATTTCCATCAATGTCAAAAATGTGTGTCAGTTTTTGCTTTCTATTAATTTCTCCTCAAACCAAGAAAACCCAGGTCACAAATAGGTCTATAACGTCCATGGTTCGAAAGAAGTAGGTTTGATTCTTCTCAACAGGTCCCAAGAGTCTTTTAAAATGTTTTCACATCCTTCAAGGACATGTTTAATCTTGTGATCAACATATTTTGCTAATGGAGCTGTTATAGGGTCTAAGGTTTTATGAACTTTGGGTATTCCGAATTTTCGGTTTGTCAACTACCAAGAATTTGTGCGTGTCTTGATCCCAGCATTAGCATGTCATAAAAGTAAAGCCTGGATCTTTCTATAGGCTATGTTCACTTCATTGATAGACACTCTAGTGTATTTGTCTGGATCATTTAGTAAATCCAACATTTTCCCTTCATATTGGATAGTTTCCATGACCTCCTCCCTCAGGTTTAACTCTCAGATTGTGGTTGTCACTAATAGCTCTGTGAAAGGTTTTTGTTGTCAGGTGGGATCTAATTTCATGTTCTACCTTAAGCTCAAAGTTCTTAAGTTGTGTGGGAGGGTTGAATGTGCTTTTCCGCTTCAAGACCTGTCTATCATAGTCTACAGTTTTGTCCTTGAAAAACAGCTCCAAATTCTTTCCGGATAAACAACTTGATGTCTATCAGAAGTTTAAAGATGTCCGTTTTTGTGTGGGAACAAAAGTGAAGCCTTTAGAAAATAAATCGAACCAACTCTTGTTGATGCTGACACTAGAATAATTGTAAATGTTAAATCCATTTGAATGTCAGGTGTTGAGAATGTTGGTGATACCATCTTCTAATTCCAACCCTGCCCGAAAGGTCTCCCCCCTTTTCCTGTATGAATTGTAATAAACCTTCCTTGTTGCATCTCTCTCTGATCTCCTTAATGGGGCATATTCTTCTGGCCCTGGGGCTTGTTGTTGTTCATCAATTTCCACTTCCCCATTCACATTGCCTCCCCTGGTTCACATAACTATTTCTGTAAGTAGTTCTTGGTTTGGGGTAGTGTGTTTTGTTTTTGTACTCATCTTGGTCCCTTTTGATTTTCCCTATTTTCCTAGTCTGAACCTCCTTGCATTTAGCATCTACTTTGTGAAACACATTTTGGTATTTTAATTTATTTAGTTTTTATAGACACTCAGAATCTCTTTGGACCTTTCTGTTATGGGTTTTTTTGCTTGATAAACCTTAGATCTGCTGTTTTTGAAAGCTCTAGTTGTATAGCTTAGTAGGATATGTGCCTTCTGCCAGGTTCCATTTGGATGGTCATCTTTTCCCTTTCTGCTTGTTCTCCTCTGAGCCTTTCCCATCCCTCTCCTTTATAGCATTATTTTTTTTAATTTCCAGTTTATTCATGTCATTTTGAGAACTTGGACAAGAGATAGCCCCAGGCTGCTGTTTTCAACCTGAAAACTATCAAACTTTCCTTAAAATGAACTTGCTTTGGTTCCTCTTTGAACATTAAGGTTACTATCTTTGAGTACATTGTTTGCCACCACAGCTTCTAAAAACAAGTGTACAGTTGATAAAACAGGGTCCACTTCCTCAGTTATACCTTAAATGTATTGTCTGGAGTCCATACCTCTCAGCCTCTTAGCACAAGAAATCTGGGCAACACCTAAAATGATGGTGGGGCAAAGGCTTTTAAAATAAGGACATATTCTAAGTAGTGCTCTTATAAACTTAGAAAGTTGTTAGGTAGCATAACAGGATTTGTATTTGCAAGCATTTTATAAAAGTTACAGTCTGAAAGTCAAATGTATGTCATTTCGTGACTTCAGTCCTCAGTTATTTACCACAAAGCCACGAATTTTATGAGGAACAGACCAGAAATATGAGGCAAACATCTAGACATCCTGCAAAAGTCTGGGTAGTTGAGTGGTAAGTTCAAGACCCTTCATGTGATGTTGGAATGTACTTGGTGTGAGAGCATCAGAAAAGTCACCACTAAGCAAAGGTGTCAGGCATTTGGAAATACCTTAATGGATGCCCACCTAGTGAAATTAGACAGTCACCTTTCCTTTAATTTTGTCCTCCTCTCTCTGTCATCATCAGCCTGCCCCCTTTTTCCCATTTTTATACATGGGGTCTAGTAACGTGTTAACTGTTGCCATCTCTCTTGATTCAGTGCCACCTGCCTTCTTCAAGCTCATGTCTGACTGTCTCAGAACTTCTGTCACACAGTCCACCTCTTTGCCGGACGCCCTTGTTTCCTCTTACCTTCTTCCTCATGGAGTGTCTTCAGCTTTTCTGCACATGTCTGGACCACCATAATTTGCCCTCTTTGATCTTTTTTGCAAGTGGAGTTGCTTTGGCTTCCACTCTTATATCCTCATTACTTCATCTGTCCCACAGTATGCATCCTACCACCCTTCTCAGGCACTTCATTTCCACCACCTCTAGCTTCCTCATCTGCTCTGCCTTTACTGCCCAGATTTCTGTTCTGTAGTCCTTACACATGCTGTTTTGAGGCGCTGCCATCTTCAACTCCACTTATTTCCTCCTCTTCTTGGGGTGCCAGAGCCCTGAGTAATTCTTTGAACTTTTGTGCTTTCTCTACTGTTAACTTCCAGGTCTTCAGCCTGGTCTGTGTTGACCTGAGAGCCTTCTCTGACCATTGCTTTCAACTGATTGTGGCAATCAGAGGTTTATGCTGTGGTCTGTTTCACTGGGGATGGCTTAGCAGTCTTTGATTCTACCCCAGTGTCCTTTCCTTGCTAGGAGAAAGTCTACCTTTTATGTCATGTTGCCCACTCTTGCATGCGATCAGGAGCTATTAGAGAAGATAGAAACTTCTTCTAAAAATATAGCTAGGGAGTGGGATAAAGTTAAAGTGGAATTGAAAAATAGTGTGGAAATAAAAGAAAGGGAGATATGGTTAAGAAGCAACAAGAATTACGTGGAGGGACTAACAAATACAAAAGTATTGAAAAATAGGGGGAATTTCAAAGAACAAGAAGAGAAGGAACTACAGAATGTTAAACAGAAAATAAGGGACAACCTTGATAATTTACAAGAGTTTAGAAAGATTGCTGTTAAGAAACTGTTTTTTGTTAACTTTAGAGCACAAACATTTTTAGCACAACAACTCAGGCAACAAAAAGTAGAAAGAGCTGTCACCAAGCGCAAGGAGCCTATGACAAGGAAGATAACAAGGGATATTGTAGATATTAGAAATATTTCAGAAATTCTATGAAAGTCTGTATAAAGCAGATAAATATAGAAATCAAGAAACGGTACACATGGAAATGTTTATGGAAGAATTAAGTATGCCAACACTAGAGGTAGATGAGGCTCAATTACTAACAGAGTAGGAGGAAATGAGATAAAAATGGTGATGTATGACCATTCTACAGGAAAGTCCACGGGAATAGATGGAATTCTTGTGGAAGTTTAGAAGCTATGAAGGAAAAAACTGATAAAGATCTGGAAGGTTTTGTTTAACATTATTTTAAGAGGAGGAGAAGTACTAGCATCCTGGAAGAGAGCGGTGGTTGCTGTAATATCTAAAGAGGGTAAAGGTCCATCAGATCCAGCTTCATACAGACTAATTTCAATACTAAATCATGATTATGAAGTGTTTGTCTATTATGCCTGACGAGCCTGGTCTGCAAGGCTATGGAAAGTATAGTCATGGAACTTATAAACAATGTCATTGGTAATCTCCAAACTCTGAACCCCACCCAGTTCGAGTTTGTAAAAGGCAGATCATGTCTCCTAAACCTAACTTGACTTCTTTGAAGCAGTCACCAAAGCTATAGATGAGGGTAAGGTGGTTCACACAGCCGATCTAGATCTCTCCAAGGCTTTTGACACCATCCCCCCACTCTGGAATTATAGATAAACTCACTAAACTAGGTATAAATCCCCATGTCACAAGATGGGTTGCAAACTGGCTCATTGACAAAACACATGCTGTGAAAGTAGCAGACTCCAAATCCGACTTCAGACCAGTGACAAGTGGAGTACCACAGGGTTCAGTCCTGGGTCCTGTCCTGTTTAGTATCTACTTCTCTGAAGTACACGCTAACACAGAAGGTCTTTAGCTAATGACGTTTGCAGATGACTGCAAACTAAGAGCCCTAATCAAACTCCTAACGATGTGGACATCCTACAAAAGGACCTCACTGAGATAGATGCCTGGTGTCAAAGCCATGGCCTCAACTCAATGCCAAAAAGTGCATTCTCATCCCTTTTAGTAAAAACTCTGTACCCATGAACTACCACATAGGCGGTAGGCTACTTAACACCAAAAGTGTGATAAAAGACCTTGGGACACAGGTGGACAGTAGCCTCTCCTTTGATAATCACATCACCACAGTAGTCAGGAAATCCTTCTACATGGCACACCTCATCACAAAAGGTTTTTCATCCAGGAAAAAAGAGGTAATTGTGCCCCTCTACTCATCAGTCATTAGACCCATTATAGAATACAGCACCCCTTTTGGTATGTACCTCACAAGACATCTACAACAACTGGAAAGGCCGCAGAAATAACTCACAAAGAGGATTACTGGCCTCAAACACATGCCGTACGCAGGCCATCTCAAAAAACTCCAGCTTTACTCCGTTGCACATCACCTACTCAGAGGCGATCTCTGCCTAACATACAAAGCTATGTCAAATCCAGAGCTGTTGGACATGCTCCACTTAAAGAAATCCCAATCCCTTCGAGCTATATGCTCTAGGGACCTAAACCTTGTCACCACAATAAACAGAACATGCTGGAGGGATAGATTCCTGTCCCAGAGAATTCCCATACTCTGGAACAAACTACCTATCTATATCAAGCAAAGCTCCTCATTTGCACTCTTCAAGAAAAGTCCTGATGATTGGATGGGAGATAAGAAATTCACCCTGGGGATCACTTCTGTGGCTGTGCTCGACAGGGGCACAGGAAAATAATTTTCTTGGGTGGCGAAAGCCAGGGTACCTTTTTGGCTAGGCTTATATAGGCCCTAGGGCCAATACCCTAGTACCTACCTATGAACCTATGGCTAAAAGAATGGAAAATGTGATGCCAAAATTGATAAATGTGGATCAGTGTGGTTTGTGGAGAGGAGGCAAACATTTGACAACATAAACAGAACAATGATGATCCAGAGGGAAGCAGAATATACACTGTTGCTGGTGAGTCTTTATGCAGAGAAAGCATTTGACAGAGTAAGCTGGGATTTTATGAGCAGAGCAATGGAAGCATTTGAATTCCTGATAAAATTATAAGGTTGATTAGAAAAAGATATGAAGAATCTGAGGTGAAAATTAAAGTGGGTGGGGTCTTCTCTGATAATATCTGCTTGAGCAGAGGAACCAGGGAGGTGTGTCCTCTCTCTCCTTTGTTATTTGCATTATATTTAGAACCATTGACAAAGAAAATAAGTGACTCGAAAATTCAAGGATATAATTGGAATGGTAGTCGAGAAAAGCTGGCTGTATTTGCAGATGGCATTATTTTATGTCTGACAAAACCAAAAAGGGACATTACAGTGCTGTGGAACATATTGAAACAGTTTCAAACCTTTTGGGGATACAAAATTAATGAAGCTAAAACAAAAACAATAGCAGTAAGCTATGTACCCACATACAAATTGGTTCAGCAATATCCATATTTATGGGGACATGATAAAATGAAGTATTTAGGAGTGTGGATTAACAATGAAATCGGTGTGGCAGCTTAGGATATGTGGGAAAAGACTAAACAAAAGGTAATACAAAAACTGAGAAAATGGAAGCTCTGTTTTATAGCTATCTATAGTAAGACAGAAGCAGTTAAAAAGTTTAGTACCTTTAGTCTTGTACACTGGTCAGACATATTTTTATCAACCAGAGAAGTTGTGGATAGCAATTACTAAAGAGCTGAAGGATTTTATCTGGGAGGGGAAGATGGCGAGAGTTAAGTGGGATACGCTTATTCTTCCAAAAGAACAGGGCAGAATAGGATTACCCAAGTTGAAGGGTATTTCAGAGCAACACAGTTAAGGCTCCTATACATAGCACAAGCCAAACACTATAATTCAAAGTGGAAACAGATGATGATGAAACGGGGAAGCTCAAGCAACATGGATAGACTGGGATTTGGATGCAGACCTTTAAGGAGAACAATAATAGTCATACAGAGTATTATATTCATAAAGTAGCACAAGGTCTTGTAAGAACTGAACCAACACGGGAGTGGAGAAAGGAGATTCTGCCAATGATGACTGCAATTAGGGATACAGATAATAGGCAAGAGATCAAACAGATGCCGTATGCTGCCCGGTTAAAGAAACTCCAGCTCTACTCAGTGGCATACCGCCTGCTCAGAGGCGATCTGTGCCTGACGTATAAAGCCATGTCCAACCCGGAATTAATGGGCATGCTGCACCTCAGAAAATCCAAATCCCATCGAGCCGCCTGGGGACTTAAACCTCAGCACTGAAATAAATAGGACATGCTGGAGGGACAGATTCATAACCCAGAGGCTCCCTTCACTCTGGAATAAAATCCCAGTCCAGGTTAGGCAGAGTCCCTCATTGACTCTCTTCAAGAGGAATCTTGATGAGTGGATGGGAGATCGTAGGTTTACCCCTGGTATCACTTCTGTGTCACTGTTAGACAGAGGCACAGTATACTAACCTCTAAAAAGGGCATAGCAAAATTAATTTAAAATGGGTGGCGAAAGCCATACACACTCTGGCTGGGCTTATAAATGCCCTAGGGCAAATAGCCTAGTATGAACCTATGAACCTAAGAGGGGGAGGGGATATATTGGAGAAAACTGGCAAAGGAACCAACGTATTGGGAGCAATTAACTAGAGATGGAAAGTTTGTAGAATGGGAAGATGCCCAGAACTTATTTGGACCGCAGGTTAGAGATTGCCTATACTCCCCTGATAGGGAAGGCAAAGAGAAAGAAATAGGGAGATCCTAAATGAAAGACCAGCACTGGTGGAGTTCTTACTAGAGTCTAGAACAAAAGTTGCCGTTAAGAAATAAATAATTAGTAGAGCACATAAAATATTGTGTGATGACTATAAAAATCAATCAGAGGCGGTAAGAAGGATTGGGAAGAGAGATTAGATAAGCAATTCACAAAGAAACAATGGGGGATATATGTATGTTTCCCAAACATGCAATAAAGTCTAGAAGATTTAGGATCTTTGCCTGGAAGTGTTTACATAGGTATTTTTCTACCCCATGCAAACTTCAAAGAATTTTTCTTCAGGTTGACAACAAATGTTGGAGATGTGATGGGGAAGAAAGAGGGAACTGGAAACATATTTTCTGGGAATGTAATGAGTTGGCAGACTTTAAAAGATTCCCAGCAGATTGCTCTGTCAGAGATGCTGGTTGAGAAAATTGGAGTAACTAGGGAAATTAGTTTTTTGAGCTACGATATAGAATCGGAATTGCCTAGACGTAGTAAGGCCTTGCTGAATCTAATTATATGGCTTCAAAAAAAGTGATTACTTGAAAATGGAAATCAAAAGTCTAAACCAGCATTACTAGAAGTAGCAAAGATAATAACTGAAGTAAAACGACTGGAACTGGGATCTTTAGAAAAGGGTAGGAGCAAATTACACTGGAAAAAATGGGAAATGTGGGAAAAATTCATGCAAAGGAGGAACGAGGTTTAAAAGAAGGCAGGATTTGAATGAGCTATGTAATGGTTGACAAACAATGACTAGATATGTTAAAAGTGATTATGCATAATGTTTGCAACTGAGATTGGGTGCTACGGTTTGTTTTCATTTATGTAAATGTAACATGGACTATGTTATACATGATAATTTAATAAAGACGTTTCTTGTTTAAACAAAAAGACAAGATGCAGGAAGCTCTTCCAGCTGATGTCGGTAGTCCTCCTGACATTTGACTCACTAACATTAGGATGCATGGCATCAGTCCAGGCTACACAAGTATCCCCCCCCCCCACACACTTCTAGGTACATTATATAGCTGTGGATGGGGTCAGACAGTATATCTGGTCCCACAGCATCTACTGTTGCAGTGCAGGGGCATTGCCTTTACTTAACATCAGGGTTGTCTTTCTAAACCCAATGCTGTTTAGGGCCTCAAGGCAGACCTGCACCACACTGCTAACAATACAGCTTTGGATTTTTCAACCATCTCTGCGGTTTACCTTTCCTTTGCAGTTAGTTCAGGCTGCCGTTTAATGCACTCAGACATTCAGCTGTCCTTTTAGGTTGTTATTTCCTCAGAGTTTGAGCCCTTCAAGGAGGTATTTTTCCTCATTAGAGGAACTAGCTCAGACCCCCCCCCCCAAAAAAAGTGGAAAATTTTCACTATGTTGTGTTGGCAACTCCAGTGTAAGGATGTGTTAAAACACATTGACAGGATAAATTAGCTTCTCTTCTTTCTACTCACCTTTTTTATTTAACATTTGTTAACCAGGAAAGTCAGACTTGGAATGAAGCCAGTTTTCAGCAGAGGCCCAGTGAAAAATGCATGTCTTTGTAATGTGGGAGGAAACTGGAGCACCCAGAGGAAACCCACATGGATGCAGGGAGGACATGCAGACTCCACACAGAAGGCATTCGAACCGAGAATTGAACCTCTTGCTGTGAGGCGACAACACTACCACTGCACCACTGTGCCATCCACTAAAAAAGTCTGCATCTTCATCCAAATAATCCCGTTTGGCAAGATAACTTAGGATGGTGCTGTAGAAAAAGAGGTTTTTCTTTTCCTCCATCATAGAGTGACCTTGACCTGATATATGTGTATGTGGTGCTCCAGTTTCCTCCCACACTCCAAAGACATGCAGCAAGTGAATTGGACACTAAATTGGCCCCAGGAGTGTTTGTGCAAGTGGCATGGATGAACTACCTCAGCAGGGCTAGCCATCCAGTGGTGCAAACTTTGGCTCAATATGATTCACTGTTGAAGTGACACCCTGACCCCATGTGCAAAAATGGGAAAAGGGGTTATGGATGGTGGTGCTGGTGCTGTTCTTGATCTTTAAAAGCATTTCAATACATGTCCTCTTCTATTGTGGTGCCTCCTCAACCCATGGTTCACTTTAAGATCCTTTAGGAGAAATAATGGAGGCACATTTCAGACCCCTGTTGCCTTTACATTCAAAATCTCAAAGGCATGCAGGGAGAAATTGATTTAGCACATCAGCTGTCTGGTCTGTTTGTCAGCAAACTGTTAATCAATCATCAGCCCTTGGCAAAATTTCCTTCTATTGTGTCATCCTTGAGATGTTGAAGTATCTTATGCTGGCTGTCTTATTTTGTTTGTATACTTTTCATCCCATTAGGAGGCCTTGGTGGTGCAGCGGTTAGTATTGTCACCTCACAGCAAAAGGTTCTCCGGCTCGATTCTCAGCTGGAGCGCCTTCTATGTGGAGTCTGCATGTCCTCCCCACGGTTGAGTGACGTTTAAAGACATGCAGGTAGGTGCGTGCGTGAATAGGTGTGCCTTCGTTGAAGGTTGTGCATCAGGCTGGCACCTCTGCACCGTAAAAATCTAGTGCCAATCCTAATCGTACTGGCGTTCTGCTGTGATGACCCCTAACCGGGAAAATCCAAAAGACATTACTTACTTTTCATCCCATTATGTTTGCCCTTAACCTCCTTGTAAAGCTCTGGTATCAATGAATAGTTGACCATTCCCTTTTACCCAAGGCAGTCATGGTTTCCCCTGTTATAGGACCATGTACTTTCTCCTGCATGCCACTAACCAACAGTACTTTAATTCACCCATCAAGGATGAACCTTCTTTCCTTACATACCCTTAAGTTGACATTGTGGTTCCCATAACAGCATGCTCATCCTTATTGTTAGGAAGGATTGTATCTAGTCTCTGAGCCCTGTGGAAAAAGAAAAATTAACCATATAAATACAAGTGCTGCTTTTACTGGTTATTCTACAAACATAATCTGTTTTCATCTCTAGTAGCATTGTAGTTATGTTCAATGGAGATACTTGATCTGGGCCTAAGCCAAGTTTAAGTGCCCAGTGAAATTCTGAAGGCCATAAATGAATCTCTCAGGACCATAAAAACCCATATGTGGGGGGCATATTGGAGTACCTACCTACAGTGAAGCAGAGAAGTTTCATAGTACATATAAATGGCAAGGGTGTGGTGAACTCAGAATCTGTACATAGAAGGTGCATGCACAATTCCTCACCCCCGCACATTTTAATAGTAGGAGTTTCAGAGATGTTCTTCATCTCACATTGCTGCAGTCCTTGCATATGGGTAGTCCGCTGTCCTCGGTCGGCCCGAATACCAAAGTATTAGGCTGACGTCGGTCATGGGTGCCTAGATCTGACATCAGAGCGTCAGGGTATAAAAGCGCATGACCGACGTCATATCCTCAGTCTTTTTTGCCGCATGGTCCGATGCAGAAGCAGCGTTGCAAGTGCCGTTCAGCGTTCTGAAATTTTCGTATTCTGAGTTTCAGACCGAAACCAAGTTGGGCTAAGTACCCCGTTGGGGAATATTTTTGTTTTTCTTGCCTCAGTTAATTCCGGATGTCAGAAAAAGTGAATAATTGTATTTCTTGTGGGAAACAGATACCGCATAGGGATTATCACTCTCTTTGCATTCCTTGTTTGGGACGGACCACGGCGTAGTCGGGTGTCGGTTTTGTGCTAGGTTTAATAAGCACTATAAAAGAAGGTTAGATTGTGCTAGGTTAGTCTTTGGTAAGCGGTGTAATTATAATATGCCGTCGGATCCTCCGACGCCGCTTCCGAAGAAGCGCAAAGACAAATCCTTGAAACCTAGACAGGTTGATTTGTCCGTTTCGGACGCCGGTCCTGCAGAAGCTACAGTGGAGCAGGTGGATCCGGCTGAAGTTTCTGTTGAGTCTCAGGGGGAAACTTTGATTTTGCAGGATGTGGCCTCACAGGAGTCAGGTCAAGCTGAAGGGGCCTCTCAGGTTACTGTTCTCCCTTCTATGCCTAAGGTGGTTAGGCCTTCTGCTACTATTTCTAAGGCTTCTTCTAAGGGCAGGTCTGTTTTGCCTTCCTCTGGTGTCCCTCCAGGTACTTCAGGGTCTGTGCCTAAAAGCACATGCTTAAAATGGCAGAGGATTTGATTACTTTAATTAGAGGTTCTATGCCCCCTCCTGATAAGAGGCCCAGGGTGGAGCCAGAGTTGGAAAGTTTGGATCAGGCCTCAGATGACTCAGAGTCTTCTGCTGAAGATATTCAAGATTTTCACCCTTATTCGGATTCTGATGCAGAGGATTCCACTCCTTCTGCTTCTCCTCCAGAGGATTTTTCATTTTCAGAAACTCTGCATTCCATGAGGGAGCATTTTAAGTGGGAAGGACAGGATTTCTCTGATTCACGTAAGAGGCTTAGGGAATTCTTGGTTTTACCACAGCATAGACCCTTGGCTATACCTCCTGTTTTGGATGTTGTTCAAGATGTTTTCTCGAGGCTTCCCTTAATCCAGATTCTTTGCCTCCTGCCAGTTAAACCGGACAGGTATTACAGGGTGCCTGAGGCTCATAAATATCTGTATAAGAGTCCTAGGGCGGAACCAGAAACTATTAGTCAGGGGCCTAAGGGTGTTAGAGCTTCTGTTGTAAAGAATCCGGTTCCTCTAGATAAGGAAGCTAGAGCTTTGGATAGATGGGGTAAGAAGGTGTATATCTCTTCTACTTTAGCAATGAGGGCTTTAAATTGCCAGTTTCATATGTTGAAGTATCAGAATTTCCTCCTTTCTCAGCTAAAATCTAAAGTGGATGCTTTGGCAGAGGGCATAGAGTGTAAAGAATTGCAGGCTTTAGTACATGTCTCTGAACAGGTGGGTAAGCATTCTTTGCAGTGTGGTTTTGATGCTGTACAGGCCTCTTCTAGGGTGGCTGCCACTGGTTCAGTTCTTCGTAGGCATGCCTGGCTTAAGGATCAGAATTTGTCCGAGCATGTTAAAACTAGAATTCTGGATGTTCCTTTACAGTCTGAAGTTTTGTTTGGTCCCCTGTGGAGTCGGTTTTGAAGAAAATGGAAGACAAGGCTAAGTCTATGCAGACTGTTAAAGATTTTTTGCAGGTGCAACCTCCAAAGTTTAGTAGAAATTGGCCTTCTAAGGGGTGGACCTACCCTTCTTCTGATTCTCAGTCTAGGGCTAGATCTAGACGTGGCAGGGGCAGAGCTCACAGTACATTCAGGCCTAGAACTTGGAGTTCGCCTGCACAATCTGCAGGTGAGGGCAGGGGCCAGTCCTTTCGTAAACAGGCCCAATGACCTGCATTTTCAGCTGCCAGATTCTTCTTCCCTGGCAGCTCCTTTGGGAGGAAAGCTAGCACTCTTCAAGCAAAACTGGCTTTTAGTCACCCAGGACAAATGGGTATTGGACATTATAAACCGAGGCTACAAGTTCTATTTCCATACATTGCCTCCTTTCAAAGGCATGCCAGACGTTCCTCCTCGGCAAAGGATAGAGGCTCACAAGCAGATTTCTTTACTTCTTCAAATAGGAGCTATACAGCCAGTTCCTCTGTTAGAAGTGGGACTAGGATTTTATTCTCGCCTGTTTCTAGTACCAAAGAAAGGGAACACGTGGAGACCAATTTTGGATTTATCTATCCTCAACACTTATCTGGACATTCCAAAGTTCAAAATGCTGACGTTACAACAGCTTTTACCTCTGTTGGGAAAAGATCACTGGATGGTAACTCTGGATCTCAGAGGCTTATCTTCATGTTCCTATCAGGCCCAGTTGCAGGAGGTTCCAGCGTTTTCGAGCTGGAAATTTACATTATCAGTTCTCTGCATTGCCCTTTGGCTTATCTACTGCGCCCAGAGTGTTCACAAAGGTTCTGGCTCCAGTGATAGCCTTTTTCAGGTTAAGAGGAATACAGATTTATCCTTATTTGGACGATTGCCTGATTATTGCACAACACAAAGACGAACTTCTGCATCATCTACAGTATGTGATGGTAGTGTTAAGATGCCTAGGGTATTCTGTGAACGAAACAAAGTCCAGTCTAGTACCCTCTCAGGACATGTGCTTTCTGGGTGTGAGTCTGAATACAGCTTCCCAGAGGGCCTTTTTGACCCCGGACAAACAAAGAAGCCTTTCTCTTTATTTCCATCAAATGTTTCTACAGTCCAGGCTGACTGCAAAGACAGTCCTTCAAGCCTTGGGGTTCATGGCATCTTGTATTCTGGTGCTTCCCAATGCCAAACTGCATATGAGGAAGCTTCAATGGTATCTCAAAAATGTATGGACACAACACTGCCAAGATCTAGACACTGTCATTCAGATAATACCTTGCATTCAGAAAGAATTTTTGTGGTGGGCTCAGGAATGTCACCTAAACAAGGGACTCTCTGTGACCCGACCAGAGGCGAGTCAGATTCTAACGACAGATGCCTCTGACAAGGCTTGGGGAGCACACCTCAATGGAAAATGGGTGCAAGACATGTGGCCTGTCAGACTTCAACATTTGCATATCAACTTGAAGGAGATGTTAGCAGTCCAATTTGCATTGATGGCTTTCAAGGATTTACTTCACCCAGGACAGGTGTTGATTCAAACAGACAACACTACTGTCATGTGGTACATCAACAAGCAAGGGGGAACCCATTCGTACCCTCTTTGCAGGCAAGCGATGATTTTGTGGGAGACTGCTCTGTTTACACCTCAATCTTCAGGCAAGGTTTCTACCAGGAGCACAGAACTCCTTAGCAGATGTGTTGAGCAGACAAATTGTGGATCCTCACGAGTGGAAACTGGATCCTCATGTGTTTCAAAAGTTGACAGTGTTATGGGGACTCCAGACATAGATCTGTTCTTCTCCACTAAATTACCAGTTCCCTAAGTTTTGCACATATATGTTTCATCCCACAGCTTGGAAGGTGGATGCTCTATCATTCAGTTGGAGCAATCTTCATGTCTATGCCTTTCCACCTCTGCCTCTCATTCCCAAGGTACTCCTGAAGGCCAGAATAGACAAGCCATCCATGATTCTGATAGCGCCGGATTGGCCTCGACAGCACTGGTACCCACTACTAAGGAGTTTGTGCAGGAGCCTCCATGGCCTCTGCCTTTGATTCCGCATATTTTGTCTCAGGAGGGCAATCACTTCCTCAATGTCAAGATTCAGACTCTGCATCTCACAGCCTGGCATATTCTGTTTTAGACCCTGGAGGGTCTCAGCTTCCACAACAAGTTTTGAATGTTATTTTGGAGGCCAGAAGGCCTAGTACAAGGAAAGTTTACGCTGATAAATGGAGGAGATTTTTTCTTTGGAGCAAAGCGAAGGACTTTGATGTTTCCAAGCCTGATTTAAGTGTTTCTCTTCTATATCTTACTGAGTTATTGGACAAGGGTTTGTCTTTCTCCTCGATAAAGGTTCATGCTGCAGCCATTTCTGCTCACTATGACTGTGACCCTCCTTTATTTTTCCCATCCTTTGTTTAAGCAATTTCTTAGAGGGGCAAAGAACATAAGACCCCCACGTAGAGCTCCTACTCCTGCTTGGGATCTCAATTGTGTTGGAAAAGCTTACTCTACAACCTTTTGAGCCTGCAGCTACTGCCGAGTTAAAGTATTTATCATGGAAGACTGCTTTTTTGTTGGCCATTACCTCTGCAAGAAGGGTTTCTGAATTACAGGCCCTTATGGCAGTGGAACCTTTCCTGATTTTTCATAAGGATAGGGTATCTTTAGTACTAATCCTTCCTTTATGCCTAAAGTGGTTTCTAGTGTGGCCTTGAACCAAACTATTCATTTGCCTACTTTTTATGCAAACCCCCAAAATAAAGGGGAGAAGATTTTGCATACTTTGGATATTCACAGGCAGTTACGTTATTATTTGAGCAGAACCAAGGGGTTCAGGCAGTCTCAGCAGTTGTTTGTTTCTTTTGCTTTGGGTTCTCAGGGAAATCCTGTTTCAAAACAAACTATTTCTAAATGGATTGGGTTTTGTATTTCTTTCAGTTATTCCCATCATGGTAAGGAGATTCCGGCTGGAATCAGGCCTCATTCCACTAGAGCTACTGCCTTTCTAAGGGGGCTAGCTACAAAAGATATTTTGGAAGCAGCCACTTGGAGTTCAGTACATACTTTTTCTAAGCATTACCACCTTCCTCTTTATTCTAAGTCTAGGGCTGGATTTGCCACTGCAATATTACAGGGCATTTTAGCAGCCCTAATGCTTTATGATTTTGCCATCCTCCCTTTACCTCTGCTTTGGGATTCTACCCATATGTAAGGACTGCAGCAATGTGAGATGAAGAACATAGTACAGTTTTGTACCTACCATAAATGTAGATGTTCAAGATCCACATTGCTGCAGTCCAACCCTCCCTCCTTCCCTCTGTAGTTTGGCATGGTTATATGGTTTGGGTGATGGTTGTTGTTGGGCATGTTTTTGGGAGGTATCCTGTTTTTGGGCTGTGGCCTTTCTTTTTAGGGCCTTCTGACATCTGGGGCAAGAAAAGACTGAGGATATGACGTCGGTCATGCGCTTTTATACCCTGACGCTCTGATGTCAGATCTAGGCGCCCATGACCGACGTCAGCCTAATACTTTGGTATTCGGGCCGACCGAGGACAGCGGACTACCCATATGTAAGGACTGCAGCAATGTGGATCTTCGAACATCTACATTTATGGTAGGTACAAAACTGTACTTTTCTTTTATTTCCTTAACAGTAGTTTCTTCCACAAGTCTCAACATTTTGTAAAATAAAGTCTTGCACTTCTGATAGTGAATAACTTTTATATCTTTAGAGGTCCATCTGATATCTTTATTCAGCTTACATGCTGCCATTGTGAAAAATTAATTCTTTTTTAAAGAGCTTTTTTTTTCTTCCTAGTCCTGACCAGGGCAGCTGGTTGCCCTTTAGAACACTGTTTCATTTGGACAAGCTTAGTCTGTCTCCTTTTGAGCTACTGGACATGACAAATGTGGCAGATTTACTTTACATTGAAATGCCCACTACCTACGGTTAAATAGCGATTCCAGAGGACCTATTCGGTCATGTTTCATGTTATTTCGAAGGCATCCAGGGATATTGTCTGGGCCTGTTGATGTAGTGTTCTTGCCCTTAGAGTATTGATGGCCTGTTCCCTAGTGATAGCAGAGGGAGTTGTATATGATGGTATTTCCTGAGGGGAGAGAGGGTAAAGTTAGAGATGAATGTGTTTACCAGTAGTTTTGCTATATCTTCTGGCTCAGTATAAGTGGGCTTATTAACAATGAGCTCTGCACATAATTATGTATTGATTTTGAGGTTGCAGATATAGCTAATGAATGCCTTGTGGTTGTCCTTGGCTCGGGAGGCCAAATTTGCCTCAAATTTGGCTTTGATAGACTATTTGTCCTCCAAGATATTTGTTGAATTTGAGAGTGCTTTTATCCTGCTGGGTTCTACACCTCCTGATTTTTGCCATGATTTTCTTCCTTCAGTTATACAGCCTGTTGACGATATAATTCCACCAGGGTGGCTTGTTTGAGTTAGTTCCGTACTTATTCCTGGTGGGTGCAGCTACCTCTGTACAGTTACTAACATGTTTGTACAGGGTTTCTGTGAACAGGTCCATGTAGGCAGAAGTGTTCTCAGAATTTATGGGGGCTTGAAATTTTGCCAGGTTATCATATAATAATAGGAAGTTAGCCATAGAGTAGTACCTGAACATTCACTGGTTAGCTGGGGTTCTGGGTTTTATTTTTACTTTAAAGGAGACTGTTTTGTGGTCTGACCTTACCAGAGAGGCATTACAGTAGGGAGTATGCAGCACTCTCCTATATTAGTGAGGACCACATCTGGCATGTTTGTGCCTCTGGTGAGCATATTGACAGTCTGGCCAAGAGAGTTTGTGATTCCCATAAATTACATGTTGTGGGCTTTCTGGTTCATGGAGGGCTTGATTATATTGACCCACAAAAGCATTACCTTCCATGGTTGAGTCTGTTTACTTCAGCCTCAGGACAGGCTAACCATAGATGGCTTTTTCTCAGTACCTTTAAGATTCTCCCATGCGCTAAAACTCCTCCCTAGCTCCCATAATGCCCTGTAATTACCCATTTCTCCACCTTTCGATTGCTGCACTTAGCAATAGCAATGAGAGACAATCCCAGGCTATTTGAATATTTTTGGAATAATTTTCAATGTCTGTGGAGTGTTTTTTTCTGTCACTACTGTACGGTAACATGTTCTATCTTTCTGGACCTGCTGGAGCTTCTCTTACTACTTTAAAGAAAAGCTCCGCCCTCTCCTACAGTTTAACTTAATCCTGAGGTTGCTTTTCTCCCTCCGATATGGTTCCGGTATCATATAACTAGTAGTGCCATTTCCTTGCAATGAAATCAAAGGAAGGGAAAGCCCACCTAATTTTTTAAGCTGAACTTCTCACATACTTTGCAGACAAATTTGTCTTAGACTGAATTACATACTACAGACACACAGAAATTTGTAGTTTACCCTTTGAGGTACTGCTGTGTGCTGTAAGTCCTAGACAGGCAATTAATCCTGCTGCTATAAAAGAAAGTTGTGAGACCGTTTTCAACTGTCTATTACAGAGAGGAGGATAACTTAACGCTAATTCACAGTTGTGTCCTATGTAGCCATGCCTTTCATAGCAAAACAAAGCAATTAGATCAGTCAAGGACTTAAAGGCAGTTGTCACCTCTTCTGATAAATTTACATAAGCAGTATGAGAGTGTTGAAATGCTAAGCTTTAAATGCTGGTTGTTTATACTTCTGTACACGTTATGATGACTTAAATGTAGTATCAAATGTTTCTGTGACATTTTGAGAAAGTCAAAAAATATTTTTTCTTATAAAGTATCAACACATTTGCCATTTTCAACCCCCCCACAGACAGAACAGAACTGTCAAAATCAGAACTGCTGTGCAGAAGGAAAGACAGGTGGCAGCCTTATCAACTAGGTGCACTGATACTGCTTATAAAAAGACGTTTGTGCTTTTTTTTTATAACATCCTTCCAGATGTTATATCCAGACACAGATCAGTTGTAAGAGACACCCATTGACTTGCACATTGCATTCTATTCCCCTTAACAGTAGCATCTGTCAGCTGTATGTGATACAGCAAGGATCATTCATTGCAGTGAGCTTTCACACCTCAGAATCAGTGTGGGGAGGGTCTGCCAGTTTCTTTAGAACTACAAAAGAATCCCTTTACAAAACCCTGCTATTTACCTACTTTATTTCGCTGGAAGTAGCTAACAGGTATTTATAACATAGAGCAAGCTCTGACAGACACACAAATGAGGCTCACTCAAGGAAATATAGAAGTGGTTCTGTTACAGAAGGTGTGTTAGATGACACTGCTTCACACGCCTGCCATTCCATCTAAATGACATGAAAAAACACCACCACTTCCTTATGTCTAGCATGAGTCATATAAAGTAGACTTGAAATGCATTCTGGGAAGAAGGAATGAAAGCAAGAAAACATGATCATGTTACCATGACAGGTCCCATCAACTGCCATTCTTTGAGAAATGCATTAAAGTTGTAAAAGAAGCACTTGGAGTGATTTCTGAAGCATTTAATAGCTCAGGAAACAAAGATACAATGAAATTTTTTTTTTAGTTCTAATAGTTCCTTTAATTAATCAGTCTTCCTCCACTCTGATCACGATTTTTGCAGATTCAGGTCTGGTTTCAAATTTCAGTAGCTGTTGCAGATGCTTTTATCAATTTTCTGAAGTTTTATCCATAATGAGATTTAGAAAATGTTCCAAGTGTGGGCATAATTTTTTTCCTCAGTATACACACATGCTGTGTGGTATTTGCCTAGAGGTGGATTATTTGGATGCAAAGTCTGATATTTGCAAGAAGCTTGGTTCTTGCACCTGACAGGAGAGGAGAAACAAGTTAATCCTGAAAGGGTTATTGCTGTCAGTCCACTGAGGCCAGACCTCTTTAGAAAATGGAGAAACAAGCATAAGAAAGGAGAAGAATTCAAGGAAGCAGGTAGATTTCAGCTCACATAGGTTCATAGGTGTGTAGTAGGCTAATGGCCCTGGAGTCTTTATAAGTCTAGTCCATAGGATTACCCTGGCATCCTGCCACCTGACCTTAGTTTCCAGTGCCTCTGTCAAGCAGAGCCACTGGAGTGATCCCCGGGGTGAATTTTCTATTTCCCATCCACTCATCAAGATCTCTCTTAGAGGGCCAGTGAGGTGCTCTGTTTGACATACATGGGAAGTGTATTCCATAGCATGGGCAGTCTCTGGGTTATGAACCTGTCCCTACAGCATGTTCTGTTGATTGTGGTAATGAGGTTAAGGTCTCTGGAGCTTGTGGTGCGAAGTGACTGGGATTTCTTTAGATGTAATATTTCTAACAGAGCTGGGTCAGACATGGCTTTGTAAGTCAAGCAGCGATTGCCTCTAAGTAGGCAATATGAGGCAGAGAATAGTTGGATTTTTTGAGTCTGTCCATATAGGACAAGTGTTTAAGGCCTAGGATCCTCTTTTTGAGGTACTTTTGTGGCTTCTGTAGTTGTTGCAGATGTCTAATAAGGTGCATGCCAAATGGGGCATTGTACTCTATGATTGGCCTAATGAGAGAAGAGTAGAGGGATACAGTGACCTCTTTCTTCCTGGATGCAAAACCCTTAGTAATGGGATGTGCCACGTAGAAGGACTTTCTAACCACAGTGGCAATGTGGTGGTCAAAAGAGAGGTTGCTGTCAACCTGTGTTCCCTGATTTCTTATCACTCCTTCTGTGTTCAGTGGACTACCATCAATGTGATAATTCATGGGAACCGGGTTTTTCCCAAAGGCGATGACAACACATTTTTTTGCATTGAGCTTAAGGCCATAGATGTTCATCATGTTTCACTGTTGCAGTCATAACTGTAGGGTGCTCCTGCCAGCAGGCAGCCCGAGGTCGGCCAGAATCCCAAAGTCTGGGTCCGGCGTCGGCTGTACAAGCCAGTACCCTGACGTCAGTACGCTCTGGTACATAGCCCTCAGCCGACGCCATCTTCTCCAGTCTTTCTTGCCGTGCGGTGGAAAGCAGCTCGCAAGTCGTTGGTTGGCGATTTTCGAACAGCGTTTTTGGCTGTTGTCGGTCCGAAGTTCTTACTTCTCTTCTCAAAGCTAAGTACCCCATTGGGGAATCTTTTTCTTGTTCCTCCGATGTCAGAAAAAGTTAATAATTGTATTACGTGTGGGAAATAAATACCTCATAAAGATTTCCACTCTTACTGTCTACCTTGCTTAGGCCCTGACCACGACGTTTCTTGTTGTCGGTTCTGTGCCAGGTTTAATTCTCGTACTATCAAACGCAGGTACGACTGGGCTCTGAATTACTTTGGCAGACGCTTCAATTATAGAATGTTGTCGGATTCTACCGGTATTCAAAAGAAGCGCAAAGACAAGGACAGGCCTCCGAGGTCCAAACAGGACTCATTGCAGCTGGAGCCAGCGTCCGGTTCGGCTGTCATCAGTGAGGCACTTTTGCAGCCCCTGTCGTCCGCCACTTCTGAACCGATGGCCGATACGGACTCCCATGGGGAGCCATCTAGGCCTTCTATTTTATCTGCTGCAGGACCTTCGGACGTCGCTCCCTCAGATGGGTCCGGAGCCGCTGTGCAGGTACCGGCTTCTGAGGGGGTATTCAGGCCTACTCACATCACTATTTCAAAGGCAAAGACAAAGACTCCTGTTAAGTCCAAAGCTCCTGCTCAAGCTACTTCTGAATCTACTCCCAGGACACAGAAGCAATTGTTAAGGATGGCTGAAGATTTGCTTACTATGATTAGGGGTTCTCACCCCCCCCCCCCCTGAGAAAAGGCCTCGACAGGATGTTCCTATGGATTCCTCTGACCAGGCTTCTATATCTTCTGTCTCTTCCTCTGATCAGGAATATTCTTTTCCTCCTTATGAGGATTTGGATGCTGAGGACTCCTTGCCCTCTGCCTCTCCACCTGAAGATTTTTCTTTTGGGGAAACCTTACATGAGATGAGGGAACATTTTCATTGGGAAGGTCAGGATTATTCTGCTTCTAAGAAGAGGCTTAGAGAATTCCTTCTTCTTCCTCAACATAGGCCTTTGGCTATCCCTCCTGTTCTTGACATTGTGGATGATGCTTTTTAAGAGGCTAATTTGAATCCTGACTCCATGCCTCCTGCTCCCTCTAAGCCTGATAGGTTTATAGGGTTCCTGAATCTCATTTGTTCTTGTTTAAGAATCCTTCTGCAGATCCTGAAACTATATCTCAGGGCTCTAAGGCTGCTAAAGTTGCTTCTTCTAAGAATCCTATTCCCTCTGAGAAGGATTCTCGTGCCTTAGACAGGTGGGGTAAAAAGGTATATACTTCTGCTACCCTTTCTGTTAGGGCTTTAAATTGCCAGTTTCATATGTTTAAGTATCAGCAATTTCTTTTGTCTGTTTTAAAGCAAAAGCTTGCCTCCCTTCCTGCATGTGCAGAAGATAAGGAACTACAGGATGTATTGCATGCAACTGAACAACTGAACAAACATAGCTTGCATTGTGGTTTTGATGCTTTGGATGCTTCTTGCAGGGCCGCAGCCTCTGGTACTGTTATCAGGAGACATGCTTGGCTTCGTGAGTAAAGTTTACCTGAACAGGTTAAGGCTAAATTATTAGATGCCCTGTTCAGCATGATGATCTTTTGGATCTAAGGCTGAGGAGGTTATTAAAAGATGGAAGAAAAGGCAAAATCTATGCAAACTGTGAAAGAATTCTTGCAAGTTCAGCGTCCTAGATTTTCCAGGAATTGGCCCTGCAAAAATTGGTCCAATCCCATGTCCGACAGGCGTCAAAGGGGAAGATATAGGCGCTGCAGAGGTGTGGCCAAGCTCAGGCCTCCTACAGATCGAGACAATGGACTGCTTCTTCACCTAGAAGGGAGAAGACAGATCCCAATCTCAAAGGAAGCAAACTCAATGACTCTCTCGGTTGGGCTACAGGACCTCTTTACCTGGATGCCCCTCTCGGAGAAAACTTTCTCTTTTACAGAAATTGGACTCATATTACCCAGGACAAATGGGTATTGGGCGTGATTTTAAAGGCTACAAATTCCACTTTCATACCTTGCCAAGGGCTTTCGGTTTGCCAGATCTGCCAAAACATCAATGGTCAGAGGCCTTAAATCAAGTGGATGCTCTTCTGGCCATGAGAGCCATAGAGCCTGTTCCACTCTCAGAGATGGGAAAAGGTTTTTATTCAAGACTGTTTCTGGTTCCAAGAAAGCAAAGCTCATGGAGACCTATTCTGGACCTTTCTGTGTTGAACACCTTTTTGGAAATTCCAAAATTCAAGATGCTTACTCTGCAGCAGCTGATTCCAATGCTCTCTCAAGACGCCTGGATGGTGACATTGGATCTAAAGGAAGCTTATTTACACATTCCCATCAGGCAGGAACGCAGGAAATTCCTCAGGTTCAAGGCAGGCTCGAGGCACTTTCAATTCTCTGTACTGCCCTTTGGTTTATCTACTGTGCCCAGAGTCTTTACCAAGTGCCTGGCACCAGTAGTGGCTTATTGCAGACTCCGGGGAATTCAGATTTACCCCTATTTGGATGACTGCCTTATTCAGGCAGACAGCAAGGATCTTTTACTTCAACATCTGGATTTTGTTCAACGTCTTCTCCTCCTACTGGGATTTTCAGTGAACACAAAAAAGTCACATTTGATCCCTTCTCAACAAATGGTATTTCTGGGAGCTCTCTTAAATACAACCTTACAAAGGGCCTTCCTCACTACAGAAAAACAAATACAGCTGGCTTCAATTTTCAAAACTTTGGCAACTCTACCTCAGCTCACTGCAAGGAAATTCCTGCAGGCACTGGGCTACATGGCTTCCTGCATTCTGTTGATTCCAAATGCAAGGCTTCATATGAGAAAGCTTCAATGGTATCTGAAAAGTGTATGGTCGCAGCATTACCACGATCTGGACACTCTGATTCCTCTGATCCCCTGCCTCCAGAAGGAGTTCCTTTGGTGGTCCAGGGTGTGTGCGTTAAGCGTAGCAAAGCCTTTCCGTCTTCCTCAACCTTCTCAAGTCATAACCACGGGCCTCGGATTATGCTTGGGAGCACATTTTCTAGGCAATTGCCAGCAGGGAACCTGGACAAAGGATCATCTTCACTGGCACATCAATCTGAAGGAAATGTTGGCAGTTCAAAATGCTCTTCTAGCCTTCAAGAACCTTTTGCATCCAGGACCTCTTTTGATTTGCACAGACAACACCACAGTCATGTGGTACATAAACAAGCAGGGGTTCTCATTCGTACCCCTTTGCAGACTAGCTATGGCTTTATGGGACACAGCTCTAAATCTGAATCTACATCTCCAGGCCCAATTCATACCAGGAGAACAGAATCTCTTAGCGGACAGCCTGAGCAGGAACATTTTAGATCCTCACGAATGGATGCTAGACACCAACTTATTCAACAGGATTACTGCAGTTTGGGGATGCCCCCAGATAGATCTGTTTGCATCCCATCTCGATCATCAGCTGCCTCTCTTTTGCACCAGGTCATTCCACAAAACAGCTTGGAAAGTGGATGCCCTGTCCTTCAGCTGGAGAAACCTTTCGGGATATGCCTTCCCTCCTCTTCCTCTTCTTCCTCGGATTTTACTAAAGATAAAACAGGACAAGCCCAAGTTCCTCATCTTGATTGCTCCAAATTGGCCTCGACAGTTTTGGTATCCAACTTTAAAGCACCTGTTCTTGGAGCCTCCTTGGATTCTCCCTCTTAACCCTTCTCTTCTGTCCCAGCATCAGGGTCAGTTGCTACATTCCAATCTCAAGACCCTTTGTCTGGCAGCTTGGCTCTTCAAAGGAATTTGATCTCTTCTAGCCTTCCCAAACAAGTTTTGGATGTTCTTTTGGAAGCTAGGCGACCTAGCACTAGGAAATCCTATGCCTCTAAATGGAAGAGATTTTGCATTTGGATGCAGGACCGAGGCTTGGACCCTCTGGTGCCCGATCTCTCTTCTATTTTGCTTTACCTTTCGGATCTTTTGTCTAATGGACTTTCCTTTTCTTCCATTAAGATTCATGCTTCTGCTATTTCTGCTCATTTCAATACTGATCCCCTGTTTTTTCTCATCCTTTGGTGAGACAATTCTTGAGAGGGGCTAAGAATTTAAGACCTCCCAGAACCCCTCCTGTTCCTGCTTGGGATCTTAATTATGTTTTAGAAAAACTTACTTTGCCTCCTTTTGAGCCTGCTGCATCTTCAGATATTAAGTTTTATCTTGGAAGACAGTTCTTTTGTTAGCTTTGACTTCTGCCAGAAGAGTCTCAGAGTTGCAAGCTCTCATGGCTGTGGAACCTTACCTTATTTTCCACCAGGACAGAGTATCCTTGAGGACCAATCCTACTTTCATGCCTAAGGTGATTTCGAAAGTGGCTTTGAATCAAACAATTCACCTTCCTACCTTCTTTCCTAATCCTCAGAATAAAGGGGAAAGGATTTTGCATTCCTTGGATGTGCACAGACAGTTACGATTTTATTTGGACAAGACTAAAGAGTTCAGAAAATCTAACCAATTGTTTGTTTCTTTAGCCTCCAGTTCTCTTGGAAAGGCTATTTCCAAACAAACTATTTCCAAATGGATTTCTTATGGAATAAGATTTTGTTACACTCATCATGGGAAACATTTTCCAGGTACTGTGAGAAGTCATTCTACTAGAGCAGCTGCTTCTTCTACAGCTTTTCTCAGGGGAGTTCCTACCAAGGATATCTTGGAAGCTGCCTCTTGGAGTTCTGTGCATACTTTTTCCAAGCACTACAATCTTCCTTTGTATTCTAAGACCAGGGCAGGTTTTGCCTCTGCTGTTTTGCAGGGTCTTCTTGCTGCCCCTTCTTCTGTCTAAACCTCCCCTTTTTTCACTGCTTTGGGATTCCACCCTACAGTTATGACTGCAACAGTGAAACACGATGAACATAGTACAGTTGTGTACATCTACCATAAATGTAGATGTTCGAGTGTCTTCACTGGTGCAGTCGTTTCCCTCCTCCTATCCCTCTTTTTCTCTTTTTTGTGGTGTATTTGTGTTTCCTAGTGAGATTCATTTATGATTTATTGGGGACTTCTGACATCTAGGGCAAGAAAGGCTGGAGAAGATGGCGTCGGCTGAGGGCTATGTACCAGAGCGTACTGACGTCAGGGTACTGGCTTGTACAGCCGACGCCGGACCCAGACTTTGGGATTCTGGCAGACCTCGGGCTGCCTGCCGGCAGGAGCACCCTACAGTTATGACTGCAACAGTGAAGACACTCGAACATCTACATTTATGGTAGGTGTACACAACTGTACTTTCTGACACCAGTTGTTGGTGTCAGTGAGGTCTTTCTGTAGGATGTCAGCATCACTTGGAGAGTTAATAATAGCTCCCAACTTGCAATCATCTACAAACTTAGTCAGCCAGAGACCATTCATGTTGGCCTGGACTTCAGAGAAGTAGATACTGAACAGGAGAGGACCCAGGACCAAACCCTGTGGGACTCCACCCGTGACTGGTCGGCAGTCTGACTTGGAGTCAGCTACTTTCCCACTGTGGGTTCTATCTGTGAGACAGTTTGCAACCCATCTAGTGACATAGGGGTTGATGCCTAGCTCAGTGAGTTTTTCTATGATTCCTTAGTGGGGAATGGTATCAAAGGCATCCACATATCTGGTTACTGACTCAAAGAAGTCAAACAAGTTGAGCAGGCATGATCTATTCTTCACAAAACCAAACTGTGTGGAATCCAGAGTTCAGAGATTCCTCATATCCTTGTTTATTAGGTCCATGATGATGCGTTCCGTAGCTTTACATATCAGACTCGTCAGGCTAATGGGGCGATAGTTTCCAGGGTCTGTAGTCTCTCATCCTTTGTGGAGAGGGATGACTGTAGCAGTGTGCCATTTGGTAGGGACAAAGCCTGACATGAGGCTGTGATTGAACAGGGCACATAGGTGAGGTGCCATTTCACTCTGTAGTTCATGTAGAGCACAGCCAGGGATATTGTCAGGCCCCATAGAAGCTGTATTCTTGGCCCTTGGACAGTGCTGCTTTAACCTGTGCAGCAGTAATACTGGGTGCTTGGCAATCTACTGGTATTGTGATTGGTCCTCTGGGAGGCTCAAGTTGGCACTGAATCTGTCAGCCAGTATATTGGCAATATCTGTTGGCTCGGTATAGGAGTTACCATTGTGTAGTAGCTCAGAGCAAATCTGAGTATTGCCGAGGAGATTCCTTACATAACTATAGAAGGCCTTGTGGTTATCTTTACTATCTGCAACAATTCTGTTTTCATAGCTAGCTTTGGAGGATTTGATGAGGGGTCTCAACTTTTTGTTGAGGCTGATGAGGGAGTTTTTCCAGTCTTGGGACTTCACCTTATTCTGCATCAGTTTCCTCCTTCTGTTGTAGTTTGTTTATGGCAGGGGACCACCAGATTGGCATCCTTTTTTGGAGGAGAGCACCTTGGTTCTATTGGGTATGATTCAGCAGTCATGCAGCTATTCACCATTTGCATGGGTGCCGTAAAGTTAGCCACCTCTGGTTTTAGGAGCCCAAAGTTAGCTTTGGAGAAGTTTTTCATGGTGGTTTCCTTTGCATGAGGGTGGGAGGAATATGGATATCCAAAATGATTAATTTGTGGTCGGATCTAACCAGGGAGGCATTGACTATTAGTATAGAGCAGCGGTCACCCTTGTTGGTAATGACCAGGTCAAGGATATTGCTACCTCTAGTGGGGGTAAGAACGAGCTGGTCCAGGGCATTGGAATTGATGAATTCCAGGAAACGTTGGGCAAGTATGTTGGTACATGAGTACCTTTCCCAGTTAATGGAGGGGTAGTTGAAGTTGCCCAGTATGAGGGTGTTAGGTTGGACCCTAATATTCTACAGGGTGCTTAGGAACATGGAGTGTGAGTCTTGGGACATGGTTGGGGACCTGTAGCAGGCTACGACCTGAATCGCTGTCTTACCCAATGTTAGCTACACCTGAAGTATCTCAGATGCATTATGCTGGGCTACCAGTCTGGAGGAGTGTGCATCCTCTATGAATATGGAAACACCACCGGCTTTGGAGCTTCGGTCCAAGTTCTGGGGCCAAAAAGTGTGGAATGAGTTGTACCCTGGTAGTGCAGGGGTGCTTTCTGCTGCCTTGAATCAGGTCTCTGTCACAGCACAAATGTCGATGTTTTCCATTTTAAGGAGTGCTTCGAGTGAGTGCATTTTGAGATTTAGACTTCTAGTGTTGAGCAGCATGACCTGTTACGGTGGTAATTTGGTCTTTGGAACATTGCCTAAAAAAGGCACTATAGAGTTGGCAAGAACCCAGGCCATCTCTGGCAAAGCATTGAGGTCTGTCAATCATGTCTTCCCAGGCAGACAGATACTGGATCCCCTTATAATGACACCAGAAACTTAGCCATTTATTGAAATCAATCATTTATTTGTACTGTGGTGTCATTCTGGGTGATGGTAGGATGTTGCTCAGGGCTAGGGTCATACCCGCCTGGGCTACATAATCCGAGAGCTCCTCCATGTCTCACTTCATGTAGTCCAGGAAGGTACGTCATTCATGCCCACATATACAATGACAGTCATATTTGTACTTGTTGAGGGACCTGAGTGCGTGCTTTATGTTGCGGATCCTGGCACCTGACAGGCAGCTGACTGTTACTTTCTCCTTATTCAACCTAGTGAGTGGGACATCAGTGTGCCTCACTATCGAGTCACCTATGACTAGTGTGTTGGGCATGCTGTTTTGCCTTGGGGGCTTTGGTTGAGTGGCACACTGTTTAGGAGAGTTATGTGTGTCATGATTAGTATTGTGTTGTGGTGGTTGAGTGCATTTCTGCCTTGGAGGTCTCTTCTGTTTGGGTAGAGTTTTATTGAGAGCCTCCGCAAAGGTGGCGGTGTGGTTTATGTTTTTATGTGAAGGCAGTGCTGGTGTGTGTTCTGGATGGCTATGTGTTCTATGTGGTGTGGTGCAAGTGTTGACCTTCTCCTGTTGGCCAGCTGTTCCGGTCTTGGCTGGAGAGTGCATGACTTCCAGTTTGGATATATAAGTGCATCTCTCGCAAGTCTGAGTGTTGGGAGGTAAGAGGAGAGGGTTGTCAATGTACATGAGGCAGTAGCTAAATTGCCTCAGGATGCCCAAGTTCACCAGGTTGATAGAAAGCACAGGGAACTGACCTTTAGACATGCCTGGAGGGGTGGGCATTAATAATAAGTACTGGAGCCATTTCCTTGTAGAAAGTTTAGTGCTGGTAGCACTTTTGTGTGCTACAATAATTGCTACAAGAAATCTGGTAAAGTGCTAGACTGAAATGCTAATAAAGGTGCAAGAGAGGAGAGAACTAACAGATCTGAGGGAAAAATTGAATAGCAGACTTTAGCACCACTCAGAAGCTTACAAACCATCCTCGATAGAGCAAATCTGTATCGGGACTAGACTAGTTACAGGAAAGGCGGGAAACAAGCACAAATGCGGCTTTTAAACCAGAAAGTTGAAAGAGATGGAAAACTGCCAAAACGGCCAATAAACTACAGATGTTCTTCATCTCACATTGCTGCAGTCCTTACATATGGGTAGTCCGCTGTCCTCGGTCGGCCCGAATACCAAAGTATTAGGCTGACGTCGGTCAAGGTGCTTAAAACTGACGGGGTACAAAAGCGCATGACCGACGTCATATCCTCAGTCTTTTTTGCCGCGTGGTCCGATGCAGAAGCAGCGTTGCAAGTGCCGTTCAGCGTTCTGAAATTTTTCGAGTTCGGAGTTTCAGACCGAATCCAAGTTGGCCAAGTACCCCGTTGGGGAATATTTTGGTTTTTTCTTGCCTCAGTGTATTACCGGATGTCAGAAAAAGTGAATAATTGTATTTCTTGTGGGAAACAGATACCGCATAGGGATTATCATTCTTTGTTTGGGGCCTGAGCACGACGTAGTCGGGTGTCGCTTTTGTGCTAGGTTCAATTAGCGCACTATTAAGCGAAGGTTAGATTGTGCTAGGCTGGTCTTGATGGCGGTGCAATTATAATATGCCGTCGGATTCTCCGGCCGCTTCCGAAGAAGCGCAAAGACAAAACAGTTAAACCCAGGCAAGATGAGTCGTCCGTTCCGGATGCTGGTTCTTTAGAGGCTTCAGTGGAACCGGTGGTTCCGATGGAGGCTTCTCTGGAGTCTCAGGGGGAGACTTTGATTTTGCAGGATGTGGCCTCTCAAGAGGCAGGTCAGGCTGAAGGGGCTTCTCAGGTTACTGTACTCCCCTCCCTTCCCAGGGTGGTTAGGCCCTCTCCTTCTGTTTCCAAGGCTTCTTCCAGAGGCAGGCCAGGTTTAGCTTCTGTTGGTGTCACTCCTAGTTCAGCAGGGTCTGTGCCTAAGAAGCACATGCTTAAAATGGCAGAAGATTTGATTACTCTGATTAGAGGTTCTTTGCCCCCTCCTGATAAGAGGCCTAGGGTGGAGCCAGAGTTGGAAAGTTTTGAACAGACTTCGGATATTTCAGAGTCTTCGGCCGAAGACTTGCAGGAGTACTCTCCTTATTCTGATTCTGATGCAGAAGATTCCACTCCTTCTGCTTCTCCTCCAGAGGATTTTTCTTTTTCAGAGACACTTCATTCTATGAGGGAACATTTTAAGTGGGAAGGTCAGGACTTCTCTGATTCACGGAAAAGGCTTAGGGAATTTTGTTTTACCTCAACATAGGCCCTTAGCTATACCCCCTGTTCTGGATGTTGTGCAAGATGTGTTTTCAGAGGCTTCACTTAATCCTGATTCTCTGCCTCCTGCGCCTGTTAAACCGGATAGGTATTACAGGGTGCCTGAGGCTCATAAATATCTCTATAAGAGTCCTAGGGCGGACCCAGAAACTATTAGTCAGGGACCTAAGGGTGTCAGGGCCTCTGTTGTAAAAAAATCCGGTTCCTCTAGATAAAGAGGCCAGAGCTTTGGATAGATGGGGAAAGAAGGTCTATACATCTTCTACCTTAGCAATGAGGGCTTTGAATTGCCAGTTTCATATGTTGAAATATAAAAATTGTCTTCTTTCTCAATTGAAATCTAAGGTGGATGCTCTGGCAGAAGGCATTGAGTGTAAAGAATTACAAGATTTGGTGCATGTCTCTGAACAGGTGGGTAAGCATTCTTTACAATGTGGTTTTGATGCTTTGCAGGCCTCTTCTAGGGTGGCTGCCACTGGTTCAGTTCTTCGCAGGCACGCCTGGCTGAAGGATCAGAATTTATCTGACCATGTTAAGACAAGGATTTTGGATGCTCCTTTGCAGTCTGAAGTGTTGTTTGGTCCACCTGTGGAGTCAGTCTTGAAGAAAATGGAAGACAAGGCTAAGTCTATGCAGACTGTTAAAGATTTTTTGCAAGTTCAGCCTCCGAAGTTTAGTAGGAATTGGCCTGCTAAGGGGTGGACGTATCCTTCTTATGATTCTCAGTCTAGGGGTAGATCTAGGCGTGGTAGGGGCAGAGCTCAGAGTTCCTTCAGACCTAGAACAGGAGTTCACCTGCACAATCTTGAGTGAGGGCAGGGGCCAGTCCTTTCGTAAACAGGCCCAATGACCTACTTTTCAGCTGCCAGATCCTTCTTGCCTGGCAGCACCTTTGGGAGGACGGTTGGCACTCTTCAAGGAAAATTGGATTTTAATTACCCAGGACAAATGGGTTTTGGATATCATACACCAAGGTTACAAGTTTTATTTCCATACCTTGCCTCCTTTCAAAGGCATGCCAGACGTTCCTCCTCAGCAAAGACTAGAGGCTCACAAACAAATTTCTCTACTGCTTCAAATAGGAGCTATACAACGGTCCCTCTGCCAGAAGTGGGCCTAGGATTTTATTCTCGCCTGTTTCTAGTACCAAAGAAAGGGAACACGTGGAGACCAATTTTGGATTTATCTATCCTCAACACTTATCTGGACATTCCCAAGTTCAAAATGTTGACGTTACAACAGCTTTTACCTCTGCTGGGCAAAGATCACTGGATGGTGACTCTGGATCTCAAGGAGGCTTACCTTCATGTTCCTATCAGGCCCAGTTGCAGGAAGTATCTGCGTTTTCGGGCTGGGACTTTTCATTATCAGTTCTCTGCATTGCCCTTTGGCTTATCTACTGCCCAGAGTGTTCACGAAGGTTCTGGCTCCAGTGGTAGCTTTCTTCAGGCTAAGAGGAATACAAATCTATCCTTATTTGGACGATTGCCTGATTCTGGCTCTAGGAAAGGACGAACTTCTTCATCATTTACAGTATGTGATGGCAGTGTTAAGATGCCTAGGGTATTCTGTGAACGAAATAAAGTCCAGTCTAGTACCCTCTCAGGACATGTGCTTTCTGGGTGTGAGACTGAATACAGCATCTCAGATGGCCTTTTTGACCCCGGATAAACAAAAGAATCTTTCTCTTTATTTCCATCAATTGTCTCGTCAGTCCAGGCTGACTGCAAGGACAGTCCTTCAAGCCTTGGGGTTCATGGCATCTTGTATTCTGGTACTTCCCAATGCCAAACTGCATATGAGGAAGCTACAATGGTATCTCAAAAATGTATGGACCTTAACACTGCCAAGATATGGACACTGTCATTCAGATAATACCTTGCATTCAAAAGGAATTTTTGTGGTGGGCTCAGGAATGTCACCTAAACAAGGGACTCTCTGTGGCCCGACGAGGCGAGTCAGATTCTAACGACAGATGCCTCACACAAAGCTTCGGGAGCTCATCTAAATGGAAAATGGGTACAAGACACGTGGCCTGCCAGACTGCAACATTTACATATCAACTTGAAGGAGATGTTAGCAGTCCAATTTGCATTGATAGCTTTCAAGGATTTACTTCTTCCAGGGCAGGTGTTGATTCAAACAGACAACACAACTGTCATGTGGTACATCAGCAAGCAGGGGGGGACACATTCATACCCTCTATGCAGACAAGCAATGATTTTGTGGGAGACTGCTCTCAGTTTACAGCTAAATCTTCAGGCAATGTTTCTGCCAGGAGCACAGAACTCCTTAGCAGATGTGTTGAGCAGACAAATTATGGATCCCCACGAGTGGAAACTGGATCCTCATGTATTTCAAGAATTGACAGTGTTATGGAGAACTCCAGACATAGATCTGTTCGCTTCTCCACTAAATTACCAGTTGCCAAAGTTTTGCACAAAAAGGTTTCATCCCACAGCTTGGAAAGTGGATGCTCTCTCATTCAATTGGAGCAGTCTTCACGTGTATGCCTTTCCACCACTGCCTTTCCTCCCAAAGGTACTCCTGAAGGTCAGACAGGACAAGCCAACCATGATTTTAATAGCTCCGGATTGGCCTCGACAGCACTGGTACCCATTACTGAGAAGTCTGGCAGGGAGCCTCCATGGCCTTTGCCTTGATTCCACACCTGCTGTCTCAGGAGAACAGTCATTTACTCAATGTCAAACTTCACTCTCTGCATCTAACAGCCTGGCATATTCTGTTTTAAACCCTGGAGGGTCTCAGCTTCCACAACAAGTTTTGAATGTTATTTTGGAGGCCAGAAGGCCTAGTACAAGGAAAGTTTACGCAGATAAATGGAGGAGATTTTTAATTTGGAGTACAGCTAAGGACTTTGATGTTTCTAAACCTAATTTAAGTGTTGCTCTTCAATACCTTACTGAGTTATTGGACAAAGGTTTGTCCTTCTCTTCTATAAAGGTTCATGCTGCAGCAATTTCTGCTCACTATGACTGTGACCCACCATTATTTTCTCATCCTTTGTTTAAGCAATTCCTTAGAGGGGCAAAGAATATAAGACCCCCACGTAGACCTCCTACTCCTGCTTGGGATCTCAATTTTGTGTTGGAGAAACTCACTCTACAACCTTTTGAGCCTGCAGCTACTGCCGAGTTGAAATATTTATCATGGAAGACTGCTTTTTTGTTGGCCGTTACCTCTGCGAGAAGGGTTTCTGAATTACAGGCCCTTATGGCGGTTGAGCCTTTCTTAATTTTCCACAAGGATAGGGTGTCTTTGCGTACTAACCCTTCCTTTATGCCTAAAGTGGTTTCTAGTGTGGCTTTAAACCAAACTATTCATTTGCCTACTTTTTATGCAAACCCCCAAATAAAGGGAGAAGATTTTGCACACTTTGGATATACACAGACAGTTGCGATATTATTTGAGCAGAACTAAAGGGTTCAGGCAGTCTCAGCAGTTTGTTTCATTTGCTTTGGGTTCTCAGGGCAAACCTGTTTCAAAACAAACTATTTCTAAGTGGATTGGTTTTTGTATTGCTTTCTGTTATTCCCATCATGGTAAGGAGATTCCAGCTGGGATTAGGCCTCATTCCACTAGGGCTACTGCCACTTCTACAGCTTTTAAGGGGAGGCTACTAAAGATATTTTGGAGGCAGCTACTTGGAGTTCAGTGCATACTTTCTCTAAGCATTACCACCTTCCACTTTATTCTAAATCTAGGGCTGGATTTGCCACTGCAATTTTACAGGGCATTTTGGCAGCTCCTAATGCTTTATAGTTTTGCCATCCTCCCTTACCTCTGCTTTGGGATTCTACCCATATGTAAGGACTGCAGCAATGTGAGATGAAGAACATAGTACAGTTTTGTACCTACCATAAATGTAGATGTTCAAGATCCACATTGCTGCAGTCCAATCAACCCTCCCTCCTTCCCCTCTGTAGTTAGAGGTGGTTGTGTGGTTTGGGTTGTAAATTTTGTAAATGTGGTTAGTGCATGGGGTGGTTGGTGGTTCTTTGCTGTTTTTTGGCTTTGGCCTTTCTTTTTAGGGCCTTCTGACATCTGGGGCAAGAAAAGACTGAGGATATGACGTCGGTCATGCGCTTTTGTACCCTGACGTCCTGATGTCAGTTTTAAGCGCCTTGACCGACGTCAGCCTAATACTTTGGTATTCGGGCCGACCGAGGACAGCGGACTACCCATATGCAAGGACTGCAGCAATGTGGATCTTCGAACATCTACATTTATGGTAGGTACAAAACTGTACTTTTCTGGGCCAGAAACCACTCCTCTTGTGGTAGATAGGCTACCTAGTGCTTACCACTCCCACTGACGAGCTAGAAGGCTTCCCTCCAACACAGAAAGGCTTGGGGGGAGGGGCTAAGAAGCTTACAAACAGTCCTGGATACAGCAATTCTGTATCTGGACTAGACTAGTTAACAGGAAAGGCGAGAAACAAGCGCAAATGTGAGCTTTTAAACCAGATAGTTGAAAGATATGGAAAAAACTGCCCATTGGGCCAATAAACTACAATCTCTGGACTAGAAACCACTCCTCTTGTGGTAGAATGGCTACCTGGTGCTTACCACTCCCATTGATAAGCTGAAAGGCTTCCCTCAACACAGAAAGGCTTAGGGACTGCTTACTAGCAGTCCTAGATACAGCAAATCTGTATCTGGATTAGACTAGTTACAGGAAAGATGGGAAATGAGCGCAAACACGGACTTTTAAACCAGAAAGTTGAAAAAGATGGAAAAACTGCCCAAACGGCCAATAAACTACAATTTCTGGGCCAGAAACCACTCCTGTTGTGGTAGATAGGCTACCGAGATTCCCAGGTTAGAGGTTGTCCTTCCCAAGCTAGTCCCCTGTACCTTTCAGGAGCAAGCAGAGGTCAAAAGTGTGTTTTAACTTAGTTTATTATTCCTTGATCCTCTTCCTATGAGGAGAGACAGAAAGAAAGAATGTTTTCCAGTGTATAGAATTGAGACCATCGTTTTCATTGTCTGGTCATTTTTCCAGATCTCTTAGTAACATGTCTTCACATTAGCACTGGAAGGCGATAATGAGGGTTTTGGTGAAAGCACAAATTGAGATGGGCATCCTCTGTTTCTGCTGTGTCTCAGGATAGCAGGAGAAAGCCCTTTTCCCTTAATTCCTACTATCCTCACAAAACTCTGTTCAGCTACTAGTTGTTTTAGAATGTTTTGTTCTACTGTTAAGTCTGTCATTGGTGCTGATTGCCCCCCCACCCCACCCCTTCAGTGAATTCTTCTGCATTAGCGACTTAAGTGCTGAAGTTGCCAGGGCCCAGGTCATCTGAGTCAGTGGGTTCAGCAACTGTAACAAGAATGATGTCCTTAGGGTGCTTGTTGGTGTTGACTACATCAGCATTCAGTCTCCAGTCGGAAACCTCAGCACCAAAACCGATCTCAAGGCTGACACTGATATCATAGGGTCACAAGTATATGTTAGGCTAATGACCCTCAGGGCTTTTATAAGCCTAGCCATGCAACCCAAGCCAGTTGGGTCCCTGTGTATCATGGATGTGTATTAGGAGGAGGTATGCTAGGAAGTTTCTAGAGTTTATGGGGGTATATGTTTGGGGCATTACTGTCTGCCTCCTCTAGTAGAGACAGGGAGGCCCGACCCAGGGTAAATTTCTGATTTCCCATCCATTAGTCAAGGTTATGCTTTCATAGAGTTATTGAGATTGACTGTGCTTCATATGGATGTGGAGCCTGTCCCAGAGAATGGGGGTCCTCTGATGCACATATCTGCTTAGCCAATGTGTCTTATTTATGTCACAAGTACTTCTGATGCTGTTCATTCAGCGGATGTGCAATGGGTCCATCAGAGCTGCATCCATGGATGCCTTTTATGCCCGGCATAGATTGCCTCTAAGTAACCTGTAGGAGACAGAGTGTAGAGACAGGAATTTAAGGAGATCTGTACAAAGAACAATGTGCTTATACCCAGGATCGAACAGGGAGGGAAATGTCTCCATGTAGTCCAGGGAAGTATATCTCAGGTCATTAACACCCACATGTACTGTGACAGAATCATGCTAGTACCTGTGGTGTAGTGACTTGAGTGCATGTGAAACTTGGTTGACCCAAGTTCCAGATAAGCAATTGACTGTTACCTTCTCCTTGTTCAGTCTGGTGAGTGGGGCATCTCTGCATCATACAATGGCATCCTCTATGACATGAGTCCTGGGTAGTGTGCTTGCTTACCTTACAGGCTTCGCTCATGGAACTTCACTGGGTGTAGGCGTGTGTGTGGTGTTTACTGATGCTTTTGTTGAGTGCATTAAAGATTATTGAGGATAGGCACTGCACTGTATAGGCTTAGGAGGTCTTTGAGGTTTTGGAGGTGTGTTTTTTTAGTTCTCCGTGTAAGTTGGTCTTTGTGTCTGTCTGTCTATGTGTATTGGATGGTAGTATGTGTGTGTTCTTGACAACCTTGTGAGATTTTTGCCTCCATTGAAATTGTGTATGTGCATCTGTTGCATACTTGTGTTTGTTTCTTTAAGGATTAAATGGTTGTCTGTGAATATGAGACAACTTCATCATTGTTTTAGGATGCCCCTATCTACCAAGCTGGTTATTGAGACATTTGGAAATTGCTTGCATCTTTCACTTTGGGGCTTTTCACACCTCTGAGTCTTGAACAAAAGGCCTTGGGTGAATGTAGCTGTGTGCCAAATGTAGCAGACTTGTTAGAAAGGGATCCAATCAAATAAAGTCAATACTGGAATTCAAGTCCTATGGTTAGGAACGTTTAGCTTGATGTCTCAGTTAGGTGCTGCATCAGACTCAAAGAACAGGGAAAAAACAGTAGCAAGGTAAAAAGGCACTGGAATGCATCTTTAAGCAGGTATATACAGCTGTAAAAAGTACTGAAGCACAAACCTTGGAGCAAAATTCACAATACTGCCACTACTGCAATTCCACCACTGACTAAGGCACCAGATAATGGAATGCAACTTTTAAGCAGCTATGCACAGCTAAAAAAAGTACTGATGCACACGTCTTGGATCAGAAGTCACAGTACTGCCACTACTGCAGTCCCACCACAGACTAAGGTGCCAGGCTATGCTGTAATAAATTACTAAATGAGTTTTAAATCCGGTAGTAGATCACATTTCTGCCACAACTGTGAATACAAGACTGAGACCCCAGACTGGGTTCAAAATACAAAAAGCTTCATTTTACATGTAATTGTACTTATGGAAATAGAAGTACAATGTAATGTATAAATAATGCTGAACTCTTGTAGTAATACACAATCTTCCCACATCTGCAAATGAAACTACAAATACTAAGGCCCCAGAACAATCTGAAAAAAAAAACAGAAACCTGTAACTTTTTGACTAAAACATGGGGAAAAAGCAGAGAAGTACAGAAAGTATCAACACTCAGGTCATTGTAAGTGTAACTTAAAATATTTGAGCAGAATTTAAACAAAAACTTTTTTTCTTCCCCTTTGATGTAAACCATGTATCTCACACTTTGGGGCTTTTTACATCTCTCAGATTCTTGAACAAAAGACAAGACCATGATGATTCCATGTGACATTCAAGTTCATGAAATAGTGCAGAAGCAACCACACGTGCTGGTTGATCTGCCCCTGGAATCAGCATTATCTTCAGCTCCATTTGTGGATGTTTCTGCTCATGCGCTTTAGGTCCATCATCATCAGCCATCATCAATCATCATCATCAACCATCATCCTAAAGAGCAGAGGAGCAGAAAACAGCCATAGAGACAGGAGATGTTTCTGATGCACACTTGTCATCCTTACCCTCAGATCAGTCCCTTATGACCATCCCCAGGAAGAGGAGGAGGTGTAAGAGGAATCAAGCAAGACTTTTCTTTGTGTTCTCCTACCCTGGATATAGACCTAGAAGGGGAGCCTTCCCATGTAATCCCTCCTGATAATACCAAAATGATAGAAATTTTGGAACTTGTGAAACGGAGGAGGTCATGACCCACCAATATTGTCTATCCTGACAAGGAAATTGTGCAAAAAAAAATGAATGTGACCAGGGGAAAAAAAACACAAACTTCAAAAAATGTTTTACTTCTCGTTTTGAAGTGTGTGTGTGTGTGTGTGTGTGTGTGTGTGTGTGTGTGTGTGTGTGTGTGTGTGTGTGTGATTTTTGAAATATTGCAGAGGGCTTTCTGCTGTGCCCTGCCAGCCTCCTGGGTTATTCCTTTCCAGTGGCATGGTTTTGTTATTTGTGCGGGGGCTCAGCAAGTGCTATGCCAGGTTGACTGCAGATTTTGAAGTCCCTTTGAACAACTTCATTGTTTTGGCTAGTGCCCTAAAGAGAGAGTGAGTGTTCTTTAAAGTGCTTCAGTTGATCCCTCACACAAGAATTCCAGGGAACTGGAACATTTTGGGGAGTGCATTTGCTTGTTGGGTACCTTATTTATCAAGGCATTGAATTGCCTGACAGCACAACCAGTTATTGGCACTGTTTAGCCAAAACAATGCTACAGACTCTGAACAAGTTGCCAGTTGGAAACTAGCTTAGGATGGTAATTTTCCAGTCGTCTTTCTTAGCTAATATCAGTTTAACCTCTCCCTGAGACTCCTTCATAAGGTAGTCAGTGGAGTGATTAGAGCAGACAGATGAGGAAGAGTTGTCCTGCATCATGCCTGGCTCTTACACTAACTTTGCAGACAGTTTAAGGCATCCTCTGACACCTCTTCTTTTTTGGACTGTAAATGTAAGAAAAAAAAATGCAAAGTAGTAAGTAGGAAAGCAAAATCCTTGCAGTTGTTTGTGTGAAGTTTGCATCTCCCCAAATGACACATTCCCTTAACCAGAGGAGTAGAAGGAGTTTATGGTGTATGAAGAGTCATCAACAAGGGCTTCATTGTGTACTGTTGCAAGAAATTATAAGCTGGATGTGTGGTGTAGGTCTACTTTGGGATCCATAGCACTGTATGGTATTCTGTCATCATACCACTAGGAGGTTGTTGTTGAGGACTGTCTCCTGAGGTCAAATTGAATGGACTGGATCATGGAAGGTAGGAGAGTTATGTATTGATCTTCATAGTCCATTTCCATTCACTTCATCAAAATCACCTACCTTCCCTATTCCATTCACTGCCATCTATCCTACAAAGAGATCTGGAGGGACAGCCTGAGGGCCTTGCCTGATTCTAAAAAGTCAGCTATATATTTAGGACAAAGAAGTTGAGGATTTGGGAAACGTGATGCATTATGGGAACAAGGGGGGGAATTTTAAGGGCACTGAACAACTACTGCCTACACTGAAACAATCCAGGGGATATATGTGGATCATGAAGATCTAATGATATTCATCATAGTGATCACTACTGCAGTAGCCCTAGCTATATGGTTTATATTCTGCAAGGTTATAGCAGAAGACCAGCTTCCAAAGTTTCACGACACCTTCCACATGCCCAAACTCTCAGGCAGTTTAAGCAGAGTTTTGAGTGCCAAAACCTTCAGAGCTGTAATGCCACCAACGAGTACACTTCTCTAAGGCTTTTGAGGACTGACAGTTGGCTTGGTGCTTTTCCTCTGCTGGGCAGGTAAGTTCCCTTTGGAGAAAAAAAACTTATTTTCTAAATGTTTGTGTTTTATCACATTCCTCTTCAGGAAAGTTAATTTAAAGCTAGGCGTTTTGTGTTTTAATATATTGTCATGAGACTGTATTGTACTTTTAAAAAGGAATGCTCTTTTTTCCCTGTCAGTTTATTATTTGTATAAACTAACTGAAAAACATTTTTTTCTGTGGGAAAATTTGTGCTTATTTTACTTTTTGGGGGCCTCCAATATGTTTTTTTTTTTTCTGTGAAAAAAAAATGGCATTTGGAGTTGTAGTTTTATACCAGCATTTGCCGCTCGTCTTCCTCAGGAAAGAGGCACCATTTTTGGCTTGACCATGGAACAAACTGCCAGTCCCACAGTCTGTCCTTCCACCAGCCACAAAAAAAGGAAAATTTAAACAAACAGCCTTTGCCACCATAGCAGGCTAGCAATTTGCCTGAGATGCAGGTGGGTGACTCTACTATGTCTGTTTTTTGTACCTCATTCCACTCAACTTTTACCCTGGATCCCTCTGGTGTAGCACCTATAGCCACTATGGACTGTGCTTTATCCACATCCACTGCAACTGTTGGGGTCCCCTCAGTGAGCAAGGGAGAGCCACCGTTGTTGATCCTGGGAGAGTGAATAGGAAAGACTTCCCTGTTGTGTCAGAATGCTGTGTTTATCTCTAAGAAAGTTGATGCGGCCATTAGTAACATGGTTGACCACATTTTTCCTGTTCTAAAGAAGCAGAAAACTAAGCACATGTCTACTCCTCCTCAAATTTCCTTAGACGAGTATAATGTGTCTCGCTCAGGGTTTAATTCAGGCTGTTGATCCTACCCGTCAAGTAGTTTCTGGTAAAAGAAAGAGGGATGCCTCTTTTCCTGAAGAGATTCAATATTCAGAATCTGAACAGGAAGATGAAGGGATAAATACAGTGTTTTCTCCTCAGATTTCTGATTCAGACTCAGAAGCATGTTTAGATGTTCATCGTGTTTCACTGTTGCAGTCATTACACTTGGGTTATCCTGCTGGCAGGCTACCCACAGTCGGCCTGAATTCCAAAGTCCTGGTCCGGCGTTGGTTGCTGTCACCTCTTCCCTGACATCAGTGCGCCAGGGGTATAAAAGATGCAGCCGACACCATTTTCTTCAGTCTTTCTTGCCGCGCGGTACCCGAAGCAAAAGCAGTTCGCAAGTGCCGGTCGGCCGACTCCTGAGATTTTCTAAATTGAATTTCAGATCCGAAGTCTTCTATAAAGCTAAGTACCCCATTGGGGAAACTTTTTTCTTGCTCCAGACCAATGTCAGAAAAAGTTAATGATTGTATTTTTTGTGGGAAGCAAATACCTCACAAGGATTTTCATTCTTACTGTATTCCTTGCCTAGGCCTTGACCACGACGTTACTAGTTGTCGGTTTTGTGCTAGATTTAACCAACGCATGATTAAGCGTCGGTACAATTTTGCTTTTCATTACTTTGGCCGAAGGTTTAACTATATAATGCCGTCAGAACAACCGACAACCGGAATTCATAAAAAGCGCAAGGATAAAGAAAAGGACAGGCATCCGAGGTCCAAAACTGACGACGAAGCCTCTTCTAGGCAAGTCGCCGGTTCGCCAGTGCTCAGTGAGGTGCTTTCGCAGCCCCTGACTCCCACTACCTCAGAGCCACAGGCCGCCTCGACTCCCACGTGGAGACAACTAGGCCTCTGGATACTCAAGGTGTATTGGCCCTTCGGAAACTAATCCCACAGATGTGTCTGGAGCCGCTGAGCAGGCATCTGCTTCTGAGGGTGTTTTCAGACCTACAACTTTATATCAAGCCTACTTCAGCATCCAAGACAAAGTCTAAAACAGTTTTAAAGACAAGGAAATAAGTACAGCATTCTCCAGGACAGACTTCTATGCCTAAGAAGCAGATGCTCAAAATGGCCGAAGACCTAATTACTTTGATCAGGGGTTCCCATCCCCCTCCTGATAAGAGGCCTAGGCAAGATACTGAATATGATTCCTCTGATCAGGTTTCCATTTCCTCTGATTCCTCTTCAGAACAGGGATATTCGATTCCTCCCTGTGAGGATTCTGATGCTGAATAATCTATTCCTTCAGCTTCTCCTCCTGAGGATTACTCATTTGGGGAAACCCTGCATACCATGAGGGAGCATTCCCACTGGGAGAGCCAAGATTATTCAGATTCTAACTAAAGGCTCAGAGACTTTCTTCTACTACCTCAGCACAGGCCTCTTGCAATTCCTCCTGTTCTAGACATTGTAGATGATGTATTTTCAGAGTCCGGCCTGTCTCCAGACTCTTTACCTCCTACATCTGTTAAGCCGGACAGATACTACAGGGTTCCAGATTCTCATAAATTTCTATATAAAAACCCTGCTGCTGACCCAGAAACTATCTCTCAGGGTCCCAAAGGGGTCAAGGCTGCTACTGCTAAAAACCCTATCCCCTCAGATAGAGATTCTAGGGCACTGGACAGATGGGGGGAAAAAAGTCTACACTTCTGCTACCTTGGCTGTAAGGGCTTTAAATTGTCAGTTTCATATGCTCAAATATCAGCAATACTTAATGTCTTTGTTAAAACAAAAAATTATGACAAATTCTTAATGTTCTGAGAACAAAGATTTGCAGGATTTATTGCATGCAGCTGAACAAGTGGGAAAACATACTTTGCAATGTGGTTATGATTCATTAGAGGCCTCATGCAGGGCCACTGTTACAGGTTCTGTTATTAGAAGGCATGCTTGGTTAAAGGAACAGACTCTGCCTGATCATGTTAAAGCAAAATTATTGGATGCTCCATTACAGCATGATACTTTGTTTGGTGTTAAGGCAGAAGAGGTGTTGAAGAAAATGGGGGATAAAGCTAAATCTATGCAGACAGTGAAGGATTTCTTACAGGTACAGCCACCCAGATTTAGCAGGAACTGGCCTTCTAAGAATTGGTCCTTTCCTGTGTCAGACAGGCCACAAAGAGGCAGATACAGAAGCCCTAGAGGCAGGCAACAGCCCCAGGGCTCATACAGGCCCAAACAATGGGGTGCTTCTACCTCCAAAAGCAGAGAAGACAACTCACAGCCATATAGGAAACAGTCCCAATGACATCCCTCTGCCAATGCCAAGCACTTATCTTTTGGCAGAACCCTTAGGGGGAAAGCTAGCACTTTTTTCACAAAATTGGCACATGATCACCCAGGACAAATGGGTCTTAAATATAGTCTCTCAGGGCTACAGGTTCCACTTTCACACCCTTCCAAAGGCAAAAGGTACGCCAGATCTGCCACACAATCAATGGGCAGAGGCACAAATACAAGTTTCATCTCTCATGGACATGAGGGCTATTCATCCAGTGCCACAACAAGAGCAGGGACAAGGATTTTACTCAAGACTTTTCTTAGCACCAAGAAAAGACAAAGCCTGGAGACCAATTCTGGACCTGTCTATTCTAAATACTTTTCTGAACGTCCCAAAATTAAAAATGTTGACTCTGCAGCAGCTTCTGCCCATGCTGGGCAAGAAGGCTTGGCTTGTAACTTTGGACCTCAAAGAGGCATACCTGCATGTCCCAATCAGACAGTCTTGCAGAAGATACCTCAGATTCATAGCTGGCTCAATGCACTACCAATTCTCTGCACTGCCCTTTGGTTTATCTACTGCACCCAGGGTCTTCACAAAATGCCTGGCACCAGTAATTGCATTTTGCAGACAAAGAGGAATTCAAATATATCCCTACTTGGATGACTGCCTTATTCAAGCAGAGACCAAAGACATTCTACTAAAGCATCTGGCGTTTGTAAAAAGATTACTAATTTGCCTAGGGTACACAATAAACGAAAAGAAATCAAAACTACTACCCTGTCAAGAGATAATATTCCTGGGTGCAAGCTTAAATACATCTGCCCAGATGACTTATCTCATGCCAGACAAACAAAGGCAACTGACTTCTTACTTCGAAAGCATGGCAACAAAGACCCAGTTATCTGCAAGAAAACTTCTACAGGCTCTGGGCTACATGACATCCTGCATTCTACTAATTCCATATGCAAGACTGCATATGAGGAAACTACAGTATTATCTAAAAAGTGTTTGGACTCAGTATTGCCACAGCTTGGAAACATTAATTACTGTCATTCCCTGCCTGCAACAGGAGTTTCGATGGTGGGCACAGGCCTGTCACCACAACAAGGGACAGCCATTCACTTTGCCCACAGCCAGGCCGACACTAACAACAGATGCATCAGATTATGCCTGGGGGGCACACATGGCAGGAAAATGTATTCAGGGCACATGGCCCACAAGCCAAATGCATCTTCATATCAATCAAAAAGAGATGCTAGCTGTACAGAATGCCCTGACAGCCTTCAAGGACCTACTTCATCCAGGACAACTGCTGATAAAGACGGACAATACTACAGTCATGTGGTACATAAACAAGCAAGGAGGCACACATTCCTACCCCCTCTGCAGACAAGCCATGACTTTGTGGAACACAGCATTGACCTATCAAGTACACCTGCAAGCACAATTCCTGCCAGGAAAGACAAATACTTTGGCAGACGAACTAAGCAGAATCCTCATGGATCCTCACGAGTGGAAGCTAGATCCACAAATCTTCAGCATGATAACAGGGAAATGGGGATGCCCAGACATATATATATTTGCCTCCCCTCACAACTGCTAGCTACAGATATTCTGCACTCGGACTTATCACAAGCAAGCATGGAAAGTGGACGCCCTTTCATTCAGCTGGAAAGCCCTTACAGTATATGCCTTCCCTCCTCTGCCTCTCCTCCCCAAGGTACTCCTAAAGGTCAGGCAAGAGAAGCCAAAAATTATCCTGATTGCCCCAGACTGGCCACGCCAGCACTGGTACCCAATCCTAAAGAGCTTGTCTCAAGACCCAGCCTGGACATTGCCTCAAATTCCTCATTTGCTGACCCAACAAGACAATCAGATCCTGCACACCCAACCCAGAACCCTAAATCTGGATGCATGGTGGATAATGTAACCATTCAGAACACACCTCTCTCTAAAGCAGGTATGGAGGTTATTTTGGAGGCCAGGAGGCCCAGCACCAGAAAATCTTATGCAGAGAGATGGAAGAGATTCTGCACTTGGAACCAGGCACAAGGAATTGACGCACTTACTCCAAATATTCCTCAGATTTTACAATACCTAACTGAGATGCTGGACAAAGGCCTATCCTTCTCATCAATTAAGATCCATGCCTCTGCCATTTCAGCTCATTACAATACGGATCCACATATTTTTTCTCATCCACTCATCTAAGGCAGTATCTCAGAGGGTCCAAAAATATAAGACCTCCAAGGAAAGCTCCAGCACCTGCATGGGACCTCAATTTTGTCTTGGAAAAACTCACACTGCCTCCTTTTGAGCCAGCCAATACAGCTGAGATAAAATACTTATTGGAAAACAGCTCTTCTCCTAGCAATAACTTCAGCAAGAAGAGTCTCAGAGTTACAGGCACTAATGGCTGTGGAACATTTTATTATTTTCCATCCGGACAGGGTTTCTTTAAGGACAAACCCAACATTTATGCCTAAGGTAGTGTCCACTGTGGCACTTAACCAAACCATACATTTGCCTACCTTTTATCCAAATGTGCAGAATAAGTGGGAGAGACTTCTGCATTCTTTGGACATACACAGACAGCTACTCTTTTACTTGGACAAAACTAAAGCTTTCAGAAAGACTGAGCAACTCTTAGTGGCATATGCTGCAGGTTCGTAAGGAAAAGCTATTTCAAAGCAGACTATTTCAAAATGGATAGGCCACTGCATTCGTTTCTGCTATTCACAACATGGCAAATCTGTGCCTAAGGGCATTAGGCCACATTCTACCAGAGCAGCCACTTCAGCAGCCTTCCTCAGAGGAGTACCAACCAAGGACATTTTGGAGGCTGCAACCTGGACTTCAGTGCACACTTTTACAAAGCACTACCACTTGCCTCTTTACTCTAAATCCAGAGCAGGCTTTGCCACTGCAGTTCTGCAGGGCCTCATAGCCACTCCAAATTCTGTTTAGGCCCAGCCGCCCAACCTCAGCTTTGGGATTCAACCCAAGTGTAATGACTGCAACAGTGAAACACGATGAACATAGTACAGTTGTGTACCTACCATAAATGTAGATGTTCGAGTGTATTCACTGTTGCAGTCCAGGTTACCCTCCCACCACCCCCCTTTCATGGCTGGGACTTATCTGTACTTTTCTATTCTATACAACCTATGTGGTATGTTTGCTTGTAGATGAAGGTTATGTACATGCTTTTTTATGATAAGAATTTTTTTAGCCTACCCTTTTGGGGGCACCTGACATCTGGGCAAGAAAAACTGAAGAAAATGGCATTGGCTGCATCTTTTATACCCTGGCACACTGACGTTAGGGAAGAGGCGACAGCAACCGACGCCGGACCAGGACTTTGGAATTCAGGCCGACTGCGGGTAGCCTGCCAGCAGGATAATCCAAGTGTAATGACTGCAACAGTGAATACACTCGAACATCTACATTTATGGTAGGTACACAACTGTACTTTTCTGATTCACCCAGCAAGGGTTTCTTTTTCTCTGAGACTATTGCTAGAATGTGCCAGTGTTTTCAGTGGAAGAACATTAAGGTTTCTCAGTCCCTTAGAAAATAATACAAGTTATTACAGAAGGAGTTTCCAGAACATTCATTCATTCCTCCTGTTCTGTCTGCTTTAGAGGATGTATGTGTTACTGCTTGCAGTTTTCCTGATAAGTCAGCCAGCTGCCCCGAGAAAGACAGATAGGATGTATAAAGTTCCTCATTCTTTATTTTTATACAGTATTCCCAAACTTGACCCAGCAGCTATAGCTTTAGTTGATCCCATTGCTGCTAAACTCCTCGTTGATTCCACACCTACCTCTTTCTGATAAGGATGGGAAAATCACTGATAAGTATGGGAACAAATTATATACTTCTGCAACTTTGATTTTTCTGAATTTTGACTTGTCAGGCTTGTATGTTAGTTTGATGTCCTTCTATATCTCTCTTGCATTATTCTTTACCTTGGAGATCTCCTGCCAAGGATAGCCCAACTTACGGCCAGTGTACCAAAGCCTTTAGATATTGTATGTGCTGTACATCACACATATGCTTCCAGTACAAGATGCATGGCATAAAGGTGATGTGTGGATACAGATACCCAGAACTTCTATGCCACCAGTCTGAACGCCATCATCATTTGTCGGTCCATATGCCCTTTACTGTGCTGAAAGACTAGCAATCAGATAATTGCTCTGCTGAGGTCTTTTTTTTCTTTTTTTGCTGTTTGTCTTGTTTTCCTTTGATTACCTGAAGTTCATATCACACAGGAAGGGAAAATGTCAATGTGGGAGGCAGATTCCATAAGGATCATCACAAACAGTGTCTTTGTTGTTGCTCCCACAGCCGTACCTACTGTAGTATTTGTAAGGCATCTGTGCCTAAGGCTCTTAGAAGCCAGTTGTCTTCCTGGCCATCTAGCTCAAGAACCAGACGATTAAACAGTTAGCCAAGGTTAACATGGTGGAATCTATTAACCCTGAGGTACTTCTGTTAGTAGGCCATCGTGTTGACTTCAGATTCCTCTGCTACGACCCATTTAAAAGTCGGCATGTATCCTTCCTTTTGCATGTCCTCTGAGGTTTTGCAGGCTTCTGTTCCGGACATTGAGGGGAAACCGTAGTTGATTATCTCAGAGACCCTTAGAGGGATTTTGCAGATTTTGGTCAGGCAAGAGGTTCTGGGTACGCCTGTTGAATCCAGTCGAGGATCAGAACCTTTGTTTGTTAGGGCTGACGTCCCTACCAAGAAAAAAATAGAAGACTAAACATTTCTTCTGTATGGCCTAAGGACCCTCAAACAGAATGACAGGAGTTTACTCCTGGCCTGTTTAATGCTTTAATGCCCCTGAAACCTGCCTAAGGAGTTTCTGTCCCTACTCCCCCTTGAATTTCTACTCTTTTCAGAAGACCTTGGGAACCTGATTCCTCAGACGAGGATTCAGAATCTGATGAAGGGTCCTTGCCTTACTCTTCCCATATGCCTTCTCCTTTTTCTTATGGCTCGGATAAACAGGAGTACATCAGTCCTGAGTCTACTTTGGAGGAATTGTCTTTTGAGGACACAGTACCCAGACTAATGGAATATTTGAAGTAGGATTCTTCTCTGGTGTCTGATATCCAGAAGAGGTATTATGAGTTGCTTCAGGTAGATACTCCTAAACCTCCTGCAGTACCTCCTATGTTGGCTGCTTTGCTGAACACATTTTGTAGCTGCCTATAAGACTCCTGATTCTCAGCCTCCTTCTCCAAAGAAACCTGACAGGTTCTGCAAGGTTCCTAAGGCCTGTCAATTCCTATTTGTGTGCATCTGCTGACCCTGCTGTGGTGTCAGTCTCCTCTGACAAGCCTTCTAAGCTTTTGTCCTCTTTCAAGCTTATCCTTTCAGATAAGGATAGTAGGGCAGTGGAGAGGATTGGTAAGGTTTACAATGCTTCTGCTTTGGCTTCTAGGGCCATCAGATACCAGACCCACATGACCAGATATGCTCTGGCCTTGATTGCCCAGGCATGTTAGGTTGTTTCTGACCTCCCTTATTCTGAATGAAAGTCTTCTGCTTTCTCTATTTTGGTTTCTGTCTTTCAGGTGGCTCACTACTCTATCAAGTGCAGCTATGATGCTGCTGATGCGTTTTCCAATGAGGCATTACTCTTTGCTTCATCTGCAGTCATTTCCTGAAGACTTTAAGGTCAAGTTGCTGGATACTCCTTTGGATAGTAGAATCTCCTTGGGACTGCTGTTGCTGATGATTACATATGTCTCCTCAAGAAAAAGGTAAAGCTTTGCAGGACCTTAAATGTATTTTTGTATCCCGTATCCCTAAATTCCAGAGAAACTATCCTACTACGTCTGCTTTTGTTCACAGACAGCCTCGTCAAGCTGTTAAAGGCAGGAAGGGTGGCAGGCGAGCTCCTCCTGCAAAGTCTTCTCAGGCTTCTGTGGCCCAGAAGCCTTCTTTTTCTGACAAACCTGCTTCTCTTTGATATTTTGCACCCCGAAGCCTTCAGCCAGGTTCCCTTGTCCCTTTAGTTCTCCCTCTGTCTTCCAAATTGGCATCTCATCACCTCAGATTCCTGGCTTTTGTCCATAATCTGTAAGGGTTACTTCATGGTGTGGAAGTCTCTCCCTCCTTTTTTTAGGATTCCTCAACCTTCTCTAGGGCATGTTCCTAATTTTTCAGAGGTTATTTGGTCCCTCTTCCAAGTAGGAAAGGGGTTTTGCACAAGGGAGGATTGTGGCAGGCAGTTGGTGATTTTGACCCTTGCTTGCCGAGAGTCTGTTGAGTGGCTCACATTAAAAATTAATATAAAAATTGTTTTTTTTTGTTTGTTTTTTTTTTCTTCTTCAGCGTTCAGCAGTTTACACGTGTCCGTCATGTGCATGCCATGCATTCTGTTATTATTTTATTTTCAAAATTTTTAAAATTAAAATGAGATGGCGTTCTGTTGTGTATGTATAAAGTAAAGTTAAAGTTTTCTTTTCTTTCATCCTGGCAGGATTTTGCGTGGTTACTTGCAGCAGATGGCATCTTTCACCCACTTAATAAAAACAAACTAGGAACCAAACAAAACAACAAGCCAAAACCAAAAAACTTCATTGGTAAGATTACCATTAAAGTCCTCTGCTTTGGAAGTCTTTGGAAGAATTTTGCTTTACTTTGTGTTTGTGTTTGTGTGTAATATTTTAATAAGTTAGTATTGCATGCATTGCATTGCAGCTAATATTGCAATAAATTATGTTAATCTGCATACTGCTGACACTGACATCCCTTTTCCTTCTGATATTCTATTCTTTTCCAGGTTGGGATTCTTAATTATAGATTGCATTAATCTTGCAATACTTCTTTACATGATGTCTTGTAAATACCAGTCACAATTGCATTACTTATATTCTATGCCCTTACAGAAATGAGATTTACAAAAATGCAGACAATACTTTAGGTGGTGCTAACAAACTGTCTACAACAAGGAACAGTGTGCTTTTGCCTTAAGTGATGCACACAAAATGTCAACAGTGAAGGACGATAAATCCTTGTTTTAGATAGTGCTCAAAGGCTGTCAACAGCAAGGAGCAAATATATTCTTTTCTGTTGGTGTCACCTATTACTGTGCATATCACTAACCCATCTGCTTTGTCACATGTCATGTGCTTGATTACCTATAAATCATCTGATGAGTAACCAATTCTTCCTTTGTCATTGCTGTTACTTTCTTTCCAGTCATATTTCTCTTTTGCTTGTCAGATACAGTTTTATTTTACACAGATTCATGCCACCCATTTTGTAGACCCTTCATCCAGTCTTGTGAAGTATCTTAACACAAATCCTGTTGTTATAGCAATTTTCTAAGTTCATGAGAACAATATTTATAATCTGTCCCTATTTATTTTAGGCTTTGTCCAGATTTCTTGAACGAATAGGTTGAGGTGTGTGTGTGAGAGAGTGAAATGCAGAGTTAGCAGGTGGAATTTATTTTCAAGTGTGTTTTCAAGGAAATGTGAGCTTCAAGGGAAGAGAAGTTTACTGCTGCTCACACTAAGTTTGCTTAAAATGTGCAACTGTTTAGTTTAGCAAATGGTAACACTGTTGTGGTATAGAGTTTTAAAGCAGTGTTAGTAGCACAGCAGGTAGAAAACATGCATTTTGATGCAAAGAAATCTAGACCTGTGGCTAATGGGCACAGCTGTAGGTTCTACTCCCACAGCATGTAGATTTATATTTTAAGGGGGTGGGTGCTGCAGTCCTGAGTATGTCTTCCTTTGGATGAGATGCCTAGTAACTATGAACCTGTTTTTCAGCTTGCCACCCATTCTCTACTGCAATATACCAGCTTACCATTTCTTTTAATATAACGTAGGCAATTTATTCTTCAAGGGCAATAGGCACTGAATTTGTAAATGAAACACTGAAATATAAAGTTGTTTTCTAGCAACAACCTCTTCATTGGTTTCAGATCTCTTTAAAGTGGAATTATTCAGATGACTTTTACTTCTGCAGAGATTCTGCATATTGACTGATATTGGTGGACTGCATGACCGAAGTTTGAGTGGCTCTTTATGGTTGAAATGTTTTGAATGGGGCAGTTTTCCATTATTGATTCATATGATTTGTTTCATTGCTTAAAGGAAAAATGTTTAGAACTATAAATTTAAAACACACACTAACAAGTGGAGCTGTATTGTACAAGGGATATAATTCAATTATTATATAGTATAATTAATACAATCAGGAAGGTGAATCAAATTTTTGCATGGTTCTAAAAATGTGTGCAAGGAGCTTATGATTTGAAAACAGCCCAAAGGTAAACTTACCCTGCCACTGGCTAGATGCATTTTCTTTGAATGTGGGTTTCATTGCTGTTTCAGTGAATGTGGGTTTCAAAGGTAGAGAAGTTTTAATGCTAAGTCTGTTTTCATTGTAAGACTATTGCTTTGTTTAGATTTAATAAATGTCTATCAGTGTTTGTACTGTAACATTTGAAATAAAAGTTGTAAATTAAATCCAAATATCTGTAATCATTGTTGAAGTAAAGTATAAAACAGAATGCACACTAAGAGATTTGAACAGTGTCTATGGCAAATGGGGAGAAACAGCCAAGTAATGGGACACTGGAATGGGTGGGTGGGGGGAGCTGTGTGGGCGGGGCTCTGGGTTTGCACCCCCTTGCAAAAAATCATGCGGGCTTCCTTGATTCTGGATCTCTCCTTGCTCAACACCTTTCTCCAAGTTCCTTCTTTATGGATGCTTTCTCTTCAAACCCGTTCTGTTGCCGTCTCGGGCTTTTCTGGTCCTGTTGGTTCTGAAGGATGTTTACCTTCATACCCTCCCTTCAGAAGGTTTTAATGTTTTCCTGTTTCTTCCTTTCATTTTCAGTTCACCGCTTGACTCTTTGGCCTCTGTACCTCAAGGGTATTCACAAAAAACCTAACTCCTGTGATTGCTGCCTTTTGCAGGTTCTAGGGAATTCAGATTTTTTTTTTTTATTCAGATGGCCTGTTGATTCAGGTGCCTTCTCCCATTTGCCTGTTGCAGGCTCTGGAGTTCACCATATCACTCCTTCAAATCTGGGGTTCACTGTCAATTTCCAAAAGTCTGTCCTGACTCCCTTTCAGGATCATGTGCAACTGGGCTGCAAGATTCAGACGGTGACAGTGTTGGCCTCTCTTCCACCTCCAAAGGTTTTGTCCTTGACAGCTTTCCATTCTCTTGCCTGCCATTCAAGCCAGAAAGTTTCTACAAGCCATAGGGTCATGGCCTCTTCTATTCCAATGCTCCCTCTTGCCAGACTTCTTATGCAGAAGATTTAGTGTTAGCACATGTCAACGTGCCTCTTCTTCCTTGCAGGCTTGCTGTGTTCAGGCCTGGGATCTAGCTGTCTGTTATAAACTAACTCTTCACACTTAGGGTATATTTCTTCAGAGCACAATGTAGTGGCAGAGTTCTTGAGCAGGTCCAAAGCACAGGCTCACTAATGCATGCTTCACAGAGACATGTTTCTGGACATAGTTCATCAGTGGGGTATTCCTCAGGTAGATTTTCTTTTGCCTCACTTCTGAACAGACAGCTCTCTGTCTTCTGTTCCAGAGTGCCATGCCATCTGGCATGGAAGATGGAGGCCCTTTTCCTTGAAGGGGGGTGTTTCTGTATGCATTCCCTCCCTCTTTCTACTTCCAAGAGTCCTTCAGAAATTCAGCTCAACTCCCCAGAAATTTTGTTGTTGACTATCTTTTGGCCAAGACAGCACAGGTGCTCCCTCTTAATGCATCTTACCAGGGACAATCGCCACAAGTTACCTCACTAGTTGGACCTTCTCACAGAGGACAAGGGGTCTCTCATCCATCATCACCTGTCCACTCTTCAACTGACACCCTGGGTAATAAGGTCTTGATCCTTTGTAGGCACCTTTTTCTGAGAACATGCTGAGGGTTTTACAGGAGGCAAGAAAACATGCAACCAGAAAGTTTTAGATGTCCAAATATAAAAAGAGTTTCTGCTTGGTTCCATGCTTATAGCCAGGATTCTTTTTCAGTGGGGCCCCCTCTGGTTCTGTCCTGTTTGTGTGAGTTGCTCCAGTCCGGCTTGGCCTGTTCTTCTGTGAAGAGCCATTTGTCAGTTATTGTGCCTCTCTGCCCTTAAATCCTCCTTTGGCTTCTCATTTTGAGGTCAAACCATTTCTTAAAGGCGTCCTGTATCTTAGGCCCCTAAGGAAAGCCTATTCCTCCTCCTCCTTGGGACCTTAATTTTGTTCTGGAAAAATTGATCCATGGTCCTTTTGAGCCTGCTTTTTCAGCTTCTCTGCAGCACTCTACATGCAAGACTGTCATATCACTTGCTCTTGCCTCTGTCCGAAGGGTTTCTGAGCATCAGGCTCTTATGGCCATTGTTCATTTTTTTGGTTTTTCACAGACATGCTGTCCCTTGGTACTAATGCTTCTTTTATGCCCAAGCTTGTTAATGAGATGCTCTTAAATCAAACAGTACAACTCCCTTTTTCCTTCTCCTCAGTCTGCTTGTAAGAGGGTCCTGAGTACCTTAAATTTGCACAAACCACTTGGGTATTATTTGGATAAAGCTAAGGCCATTTGGAAGTTTGACCAGCTTTTTTTCATCCCAGGACATTGGGTTTGGCTGTTTCTAATCAAATCATCTCCTCCTGGATATCTAATGCGGTTTCCTTTTGTTATTTTTAGTTATCATTATAAATTGGATGTGGCCTATAGGGCCAGAGCAGATTTTGCTACAGCCATCCTGCATGGGTTTGCTGAGGGCTCTTCCCAGCCTTCCACCTCCCACTCCTTTTCTTCATCTTTTGTACTCTCCCTAAGATGAAGGATACTTCAACAGTGATATAGAAGGACATAGCAGGGTTGTGTAAAATCTTATCATAACAGTAGATGTCCTTCTCTTCACTGTTGCAGTATTCGCTCCCTCCCCACCATCCCCCCTTTTCTATTTTAAGCTTTGATTTGGTTACCCTTCTGGCTGAGGGACCACTTTTCCATCTGCATTTTCTCCTTCTGGATGTGCATAGTTTCCTTTTTCCTATGGAGACTATTATCTTCTGGGGCAATTCAGTTCCGGGTATCTGCATACGTACATCACCTTTATGCCATATGTCCTGTACAGTGAGCATATTATGACATGTGGTGCAAACAAGATTTAAAGGCTTTGATATACTGGCCAGATCCATGGCAGGAGATTCCTAAGGTGAGGAATAGTGCAACAGTGAAGAGAAGAACATCTACTGTTATGGTAAAATTTTACACAACTGTTCTTTCTAATTGTGTAAAGTATGAGGAATATTTTTATCTGCAGCTTCTTTGTGAGGAAAAGTATGCTTTAAGTAATGTAGTTTTTTTTTTCAATTGCACATCACTGCTCATTTTTTTACACATTGCATATAACTCTCTTGATACTTCAGGGCTAAGGCCACTGCCAGTAAAAACTGGTACTGTTTTGAGGAGGTTTTCATGACTACATTCTTTGAACCTCCCAGTTGATGATAAAAAATAGATTTTAAATTCCCATTTGGACAGAGATTTAGTGTTTGGCCTCTCTGCTGCACAGGTGATCAAAAAGTATGATAAAAGGTGTAAGTTAATCTAGGAGATCTCAATTACCAATTTTTTTAAGGAATTCTCTGACTCCTTGTCTGGTTTTAGCAAAAAGCAGAGTAAACCATCTCAACAAATTATAGGTAAACAGACGTTTAAGAAATGGAAAGGAGGTTCCAGAAAGAAGCCTCAAACCTCCAAACACCAAGGACAATCCTAAAAGTCTGATTTGACTATTTAAGAGATCTTGTTAACCCAAACCTGTCCACTTTTTTCTTCCAGAAAGTCCAAATTGCCATTTTTCTCTTTGGCAACAGATTATTTCAGGCAAATGGGTTCTGAAGTTAATTCATCAAGGTTATAGATGGCAGAGGGAGAAAATCCCTCCTTTCTAGGGGGTCAGTCCTCATCCTCCAGATCAGACTCTTTTGTTTCTGTTTATCATCACATACCGTCCCAAAGAGTGGTAGAATCCAGTTCCACCTTCCCAGGTGGGGAACATTTTTATTAAAGGATGTTCTTAGTGCCAAAGAAAAAAAATGCTTGGAGGCCAGTCCTGGGTCTTTCTTTCTTTCCTAAGCCTGTTTGTGGTGCCCAAATTCAAAATAATGTCACTTCACAATCTGCCACCACCTCCTTTCTTCAAGTTTCATGGTAACTCTAGACTAGACTTAAAAGATGCTTATCACATCCCAGTTCACAAAGACTTCAGGCATTTCTTAAGATTTTAAGAGTCTGGATCATATCAGTTCTCTGCCTTACCATTTGTAAACACTCTTGGTGCAGGGGACAGTCCAGAGTCTTTCACTCCAGTTATAGCTCATTGTAGGCTACAAGGTATCCACATTTTTCCATGTTTAGATGATTTTCTTATCTCTGCAGTCTTTCAGAGTGTCAGAAATCTCTCTGTCTTTCTCCTGGGTGAGAGATCTCTTACATGAGCTGGGATTCTAAGAGAATGTTGAAATGTTCAGTTCAAAGAACTTTTCTTCCGTAGGAAAAATAGATATATATTGAGATGCATTTTTAAGGTTTTCCACTCAAACTTCAGTCACTGTGAAGGAATACCTCAGGATTTTGGGTTATTATGATTCTCATGATACCCCTGGCAAGACTCCACATGAGAAAGATACATTGGTATTTGAAGTCTCTTTAGTCCCAGTACCAACACCCCTTTGTATTTCCAGTCCCAGTGTTGAGGTTTATCAGAAGAGAAATCATTTGGTGGGGACAGTAGCTATCCTTAAATCCAGATCTCTTCTATTCCAAAGTAGTCCATCACCACAGACGCCTCGGACTTTGCCTGGGGAGCAGTTTCAGATGGGATAAAAGTGCAGGGTGTGTGGGACACCAAGGGCAGATGCAAGCACATAAATATCAGAGATCCAGGACCTGATCAAGGCACTCAACTCTGAGTCATCTCTGGTCCCCTGGGACCTCTTCAAGTTGTTACAGAGAATACCTCAGTCATGTGGTACATATACAAGCCAGGGGGGAACCAGGCCATACCCCCTATGTAGATTAGCCATGTTAGTTTGGGATTTAGCTTCACAGCACAGTATACAGGCATCCTACATTCTGTGGCAGGCAAGCTGAGAAGGACCTGGGCAAACCCTCACAAATGGAAACTGGATCAGTGGGTCTTCTGAGATTTGATCTTTCTGTGGGGAGTTACTCAAGTAGACCTCTTTGCCTTCTCTCTAAACAATGAACTAGCAAGATTCTGTTTCAGGACTCTGTGCAAGAAGGCACGGAAGACCGTTGTCTTTTCTTTTCCTTGGACTGGAATGTTCCTATATTCTGAAGGTTCAGAAGGAATCCCCCCCCCCCCCCCCAAGGTCATTGTGGTGACTCTCTTCTGGCCTAAGCAAATATGGTTTTCTCTTCTCAAGGAAATGACCAGGGGCAATTAACACAAACGTCCTCACAGACTAGATCTGCTCACATAAGAACAAGGCTGTTTGATGCACCCCAACATCAGTCAACTTCATTTGACTGCCTGGATGGAGGCAAGAAAGCCTACTACTAGTTGTTCCCTAGTTTTAAAATATTTGTGTCCGTTACTATTCTATGGCCTTTCTTACTCCTTAATCAAGATTCATTTATGGCCACTACAGCATGTCCACCCATGGATTAGATCTTCGGATCAATTGTTCATTTCTTGTGAAGGTAAGAAGGGAAACCTGTATCAAAACAGACTATTTCCAAATGGTTGTCTAAGACTGTTAACTTTTTGTTATACTCGCCGTAAGAAAACTGTTCCAGGCAGGATCAAGGCCCACTCTACCAGGACCTTGGCTTCATCTATGGCTTTTGGAAAGGGTTGGATTTGAGAATTTTCTGGAAGCTGTTCATTGGTCCTCTGTACATTTCTTTTACAAAGCTGTAGCTGGATTCCTTCTCTACTTCCATGTCATGTTTTGCAAGGAGCATTCTCCATGGGCTCCTGGATTCTTGTCCTTCCATCTCCCAAATGTAGTAATTTAGGGTAATTTACCCATATAACTAAGGCTAATGCAGTAGTGATCATTCGAGCATCCACTGTTATGGTAAGTTTACTTACACAACTGTACTTTATAAGTACATAACTTTATTTATAGGCAGTACGCTGTACAAAGGTGTAGCCAGGCATATTCATTGTCCTCAACTGACTACATTTTATATTTCTGTGCATTTCTCAAGAAACATCATAGCTTATTGTGTATGGTAGCAAACGTAGCGACCAGGCAGTTGTGAGGCATACACAGTCTACTCAGTGGAATGCATTTTTTTTTCTGAGCATCTTTCAAATCATTATGACATATAGAACCCAGGGCTGACTAGACTACTGAGTGCGACATAGCTCTGTGTGCCGCCTGTTTGGAGAAAGCGACACTTATTTGAAAACTGCCTTTTTTATGGTTGGAAGTGGCGATAGCTGTGAATATATATTTTAAGTGTGTAGGGGCAATATTTGGAGATGTCTGCAGATTTAATTTTGTTAATGTTAAGTGGATTGATTAAGCACCAGTCTGTGTATAAAAGTTGCAAATGCTGTAAACTATCATTTAAATAATTGTATAGCAACAGACATTTCATACAGTGTTCTTTTTTGGTGTTTGTTTTTATTATTTTTATATTACTGTAGGTATGCTGCTGCTTTTCATTTATTCATATTTTCATTATGGCACTTCAACACTGGCACCAGGTGCTTTTTCCAGGTTTTGTAAATTAGTCATATTCTGCGGTTTTGAAGCCTGCCTACTACCTCAACTGATGCAATAGTCTGAAACTGATTCCAGTAAAAAAAAACTATTTGGAATAAGTTTGAATTGCCTGTAAATAAAGATGTTCTTTATAGTCATTGTTGCAACACTGATTCTTGGATCTTCCTGCCATGCAGAAGCCCATTGATCGGCCCAGTTTCCAGAGTCTTTGCATCATCCATAGCTGACAGACATCCGATGGCTGACATCTGGATGTTAAGGTACATGGGGGCATCCGTTGGCAGCATCTTCAGTTCTTTCTAGCCATGCAGTCTGATGCTCTACTACTTTTATCAGATGTTTGCTGTCCCTCTGCTGGCTCATTTTCCTCTCTAGAGTTTCCTACAATCCATCCATTTTCAGATAAATTCCCTACTGGAGAATTTTTTTTCTGATTAATGTCCAAAAAAGTTAATAGCTGAAGTGTGGGAAACCAATCCCACACAAAGACTTTCATTCTTTTTGTATGATTTGTTTGGGGTCACAGCATGACATTTCTGGTTGTCAGGATTGTGCTAGATTTTGAGCTAAGACCCATAAGTGTATAGCTGAAATCCTTGCAGCCCACATGGACTCCTTAGACCCAGTTCATTAAATTTCTTTCCACAGTTTCAGTTGCTACTTTGCCAAAGTAATGCAAAGAGAAATAAATTTACAGAAAATGATTCAGTGAATGACTGGAGTCATTCTGGGTCCAAGTTGACCAGTGACACAGGTTAGGCGCTTTTGCAGCCCCCAGGTCTGAGGACCACCTGGCCAGAGCCCTGTAGCATGACCCCTTGGGAGACCACCATGATGGCAAGCCAGTCAGTTTTGATTTCTCTAACACCAGCGCAGTTGGGTCTGAAGTCACTCAGCAGGTCTCACCTTCCGACATCATGGCACTGGTTATCAAAGGAAAGAGTTCATTTCCATGGCTGTTTTGCAGGAACACACACCAGTAATCTAGAATGAGGCCGTCGTTGCCAGACTGCGTACTGAGTCCTCTTTTTCTGAATGGACACTTAAACCAAAGAGACCAGTCCGCTTAACAGAGCCTATGTCCCAGTTGTCAGTGACTATAACTTGGGTCAAAACTCAGGGCAACCTTAAAATTGCCCTGGAATTCATGGCTTTTATAAAATCTAGGGAGACCAAACAGGCACTACTACAGAGTATTCCTGAAGCTTCTTCCAAAAAGGAAATTTTTTTTTTCAGGAGCAATCTGATCATTCAGTACCTGAGGATGAAGAAAAATCATCTCACTCTTAGCACTTCCCCCTCCTCAGTCATACCCAGATTCTGACTCAGATGATACCCTCTCTTCTCCTTCTCCCCTAGAAGATTTATCCTTTGGGGATACCTTGCATAAGATGGAGGCCTTTCATTGGGAGAGCAAGGAATTCTCTAAGACCCAAACCCATTGCAAGCAGATTTTTTTTTCAAGTCTGCCATCTTCCAGACTATTGGCTATTCCCCCTGTCTGTGTGGTATTAGATGATGTCTTCTCTGCACCCAGGCTGTCTGCCAGCTGCCCCAAGAAAATCATATAATTTTTATAATGTGCTTGACTGTCACAAGCACCTCTAAAAGAATGCACAAGCTGATTCCTTTGTAATGTCAATTGAAGCCACTGAGGGTGCCCGTAAGCCTGGTGCTAGAAACCCCCTTTCCTAATGATGAAAAGTAAATTGCTAGACAGGATTGGAAAAAGACTGGCACACCTGCTACCCTCTCTGAGGACCCTCAATTGGCAATTTCACTTGTTAAAATACTGAAAGTCCTTATAGAAATAAATCCTTACTAATGCAGAGGGCATTGCACACGAGGCCTTACAAAGGTCTTGTCTGCAGTGCTGTCTGCCTTTAGTAATGCAGATGAGACCTTACAAAGGAACATACAGGAGACTGTTACAGCAGCACTGCAGGTTTCCATACTTTCTCTAAAATGTGGGTATGTAGCATTAGATGCATCATGCAGAACAGCTGCTACTGGCTCTTTTATTCACAGACATGCCTGGCTGAGGACCCATCCACTTTTTGATCAAGTAAAGGCCAAACTCCTTTATGCCCCACTGGATAAAGAATTCATTTTTGGGTCCCCTGCAGAGAAGGTTTCCAAGAAACTGGACAAAAAGTTAAAGCAAATAAAACTTAAGAATTTTGTCTCCTGTCCCTAGATATAATAAGAATTGTCTTAAGTCTTTGCCTCTGCCTTCTGGGTAAGATAAGAGGAGACCTCCCCGATCAGAGACTAAGACAGTCCAGAAAATGTCAACCTGAGCAATACCCTAGACTTGAGAGATCCAAAGATTCTGTCATCTCCCCAGAGAACAGCTGTGACTATGCACTGCTCCCTCCCCCCTATCTCCCTTCCTAATGCTTCCCCCGCATCTCTAGCAAGAAGACTTTCTTCCTTTTCACACCAGTGGAAGCTTATCACCTCAAAGTAGTGGATCCTAAATGTCTTAGAAAAAGGCTACTTCATTTCAGAGAAAGGCTCCCCTTCTTAGGGATGTGAAAGCCACCAAAAGACCAAGAGGTTCTTCTTTGCCCTGTCTTGCAAGAACTCTTGCAACAGGTTTCTATTCAACCAGTCCATGCTGCGGAGAAAACAACAGGGTTCTTCTCTGGGGATTTTCTAGTCACAAGAAAGGAAGGCACTTGGGGACCGATTTTAGACCCCTCAAAGTTAAACAAGTTGCTAAGTATTCCCAAATTCAAAATCCTGACCCTTCAAAAACTGCTACCCAGGAATCCTGTATAGTTACAGTAAATCTAAAGGATGCTTGTCTATACATTCTCATAAAGGAGCACAGAAGATACTTTTTGTTTGTAGCAGCAGGTTTGCACTACCAGTTCTGTGCTTTACCATTTGGTTTATCTGCTGCACCCGAAGTTTTCAGCAGATGTCTAGCTGTTATAGCCCATTGCAGGACATTAGGCGTGCACATTTACCCCTACCTGGACTATTGCCTCATCCAGGGAAAATCCATCCCAGAACTTTAGGCAGCCTTACAAGTTACCATGGATTGCTTGCAAAGGGTATGATTCACCTTCAACCTCCAAGTCCCATCTTCAGCCTCAGAAAAGAATTATTTTTCTGTACACATTGATAGCGTCTTTACAACATAAGGTTCTTCTACTCTAAGACAGGGTGAGCTTTCTGACAAGCTGTCTACTCAGCTTACTGCCATAGTAAGCAGGCAGCAAAGGAATATTTAAGGGCCTTGGAATATATGGCATCATGCATCCTCATGATTCTGCTTTGAGAACTGAACATTAGGAAACTCCAGTGGTTCTGGAAAAACACTTGGGAAGAATAATCTGTCTACCCCTGTAAGCCCTGGTGCCTCTTTAACCATGCTTGAAAAGGTGGCTTTGGTGGAAAGACACCATTGAGCTGAATACAGGAGCAAACTTCTCTGTCAGATACGGACAAGGCCATCACCACAGATAGTTAAGAGATTAGCCGAGGGAGTACACTAAGGCCCTATGAAGGTACAAGGTACTTGGACCCCAGAGCAAAGAAAACTTCACATAAACCAGAAGGAATTGCTGGCAGTGTTTCTAACAATGAAAGTCTTTCAAAGCAACCCATCCCCAGGAGCACTGCAGATTTGGTCAGACAACATCTGTTATGTGGTACATAAGCAAATAAGGGATGACTCATTTCTACCCCTTGTGCAGCCCAGCAGTAAAGATTTGATTCTTGGCACAGCAGTTGCAACTGACACTTAGTGTCCTGTATTGCAGGATAGAGCAGCACCTTAGCAGATTCTGTGAGCAGGGACCTTCTGGACTCTAATGAATTGAAGCTAAAAAGGGAGATCTTCCTGGACCTCACCCATCAGTGGGGACACCCCAGTATAGATCTTCTCATCTCTCCTCAGAACTGACAATTACAAAGGTTCTGCTCCAGACCCCAAGAGGCAGGGACAAGGAAAGCAAATTACTTCTTTAAATGACCAACCTCTTTATGCCTTCCCCCTTTTCCCCTGATTCCCACAATACTGATAAAGGTGAGGTCAGATGGGCTGAGCATGATACTCATAGCCCCCTTCTGGCCAAGGAAAAATCTGCTGTCCCTCCTCTTGACTCTCAGTGAGGGGAGAGATTACATTCTTCCACAAGTGATAGATATACTCACCCAGCTAAAGGGATCTGTCATTCATCTCACCTGACCACCTCAAAGTAACAGCTTGGAGGATTGATTTTGTCCCCAGGTAATGCAAACTACGCTGCAGTAGTTGCTATCAATCCCAAAAGGCAAGATAACCAAATACCAGAAAGTCATACTTATCCAAATGGAAAAGGTTTTCTTTTTGATACAAGAACAGAGATTAGTTCTCCTCATGAGGACATAAAATTAGTGTTGGAATTGGATTGTTTCACCAGGACCTTTTTTATTCCAGTGTTACACTACATGTTTCAGCCGTCTGTGCCTATCTTTCTCCCACTATCTATTCTCAACCCTCCTGAAACAGTTCTTAAAAGGGATCATACATCTAAGACCCCTTAGGAGGAAACCCTGTCCCTATCTGAGATTTAAGTGCATTAGAAAAACTCACATTACCACCTTTTGAGCTAGCAGTTGCTGCTCTGTAAAGATGTTGACTTTGAAGACCACCCTACTGATAGCCATCACTCCAACCAGATAGATCTGAAAGCTGCAAGACTTGATGTGCAAAGAACCCTTCACTGTGTTTCATAGGAACAGGGTAATCTTAGGAATTCACCCCAACTTTATGCACAAAGTGTCAGAATGCCCGTTAAAGCAAGCTATTCACTTGCCACTGTTTTTTCCTAACCCACAGAGTAAAGTCGAGCAAATCCTGCATTCCCTGGATGCACAAAGACAACTCGGATATTACCTGGACAGGACTAAGTTCCCAAATAGAACAGAGCAACCACTAGTGGCCCTTGCAGAAGGAAAAAGGGCAGATCATCTACAAACAAACTATCTCTACGTGGATAGCCAACAACGTTGCTTTCTGCTGTGCATGTCATGGTAAACCAGTACAAGCCCATGTCAAAGTCCACTCTACCAGACACAGTGCAGCCACCACTGCCTTCCTTAAAGGTATTCCTACACAGGCCATTTTGGAAGCTGCCACACCTTGACTAAACATTGCAATTTAGTCAGTGGCTCCAGGGCTAGGGCAGGTTTTGCTACTGCTCTCCTGTGGAACCTGCTTTTTCATGGGCCATCAAACAGCCTGTCCCCCCAACTTGTAGCTGTGGGAGTTGTCCCAAAAATCAGTCCTGCAACACTGGCTATGAAGACCATAGTAAAGTAGTGTCACACCTACCATAATTGTAGACATTTGAGTAGGTCACTGTTGCAGTACAGACTCCCACCCTTGTATCTGTTGGGGGGGGTTATTTTTCAGATGGGTAGATCTTATCTACCATCATCCCCTACTTCTACTACTATCACATAATTGGATTTTGTTCCCATCACTGACTAAATCTGTGACATCTGGAAGGATTGTGCTGTCAGCAGGCATCAGACTGCTGTTCACTGCATAAAAATACCTGAACATGGCACCGACTTATGCCCTCTTAAACTTTGATGTCCGGACATCTGCCATCAGGCATCCATCAGCTAGGGTTGATCAAAACACTGTGGAAATCAGGCCGGTCGCTGGCTTCTGCATGGCAGGAAGACCCAAGTATCAACACAGCAACACTGATCTACTCGAGCATCTACAATTATTAGTGCGACACAACTGTACTTTCTTCCAGGCAGAAGCTGTAAAGTTTTACTGGGTTTTGTGACAAGAATATGGTTTACAGGGAAATTAGCAGAGAATTTTAACATTATCCTGATTAATTGCATGCAGACAGTCCAACTGTATTAAGCGAATCATCTAGTTTTCACTGAAGCTGAATCAGTGAAAGCAGAGAACATACATTATTTCTGTACCATGTTGTTGTCTTTTTCATTATATTGTCTGTATTGAGCTACTATGCTCAGTTACACTAATTCATTATTTTATTTTCTTTATTGGTTTTCCTCAACAGGATGCAGGGTGTTATAAATAGGCTTAGCAAGCTTCTTAAACCTGGTGGAATGATCCTGCTACGAGATTATGGACGTTATGATATGGCCCAGCTTCGATTTAAGAAAGGTAAGAAGGTTTTGAAGATCAAAGGAGGGATATATGGTTACATGAGGTACGAACTTTGTTCAGTGACACAGGTAGATGGTGGGTGATGTTCTGCAAAATGTTATCCATGTCTGTTGAAACCACCTTGCACTATTTTCAGTGTTTGCATCAGTTTACTATCAAAAGCACGAAAATCACTTACGCGAACGGTGATTTCCGCGACAAATAACTTCGATTCATACATATTAAGTAGGTTGTATGGTCGACGCAACAAAGTCTGTCAACCATAGTTTCTAAATCTCCATTCACATCAATGCTATGAATCCCTGCCCTGTGTACGTCCTTCTAAACGGCATTCCGACTGTCGCGCCTACCATGGTTAAGGAGGTGGCTGTCGAACATGTCAACGTCTACCTTTTGACTGTAAACCGTTTGCATCTCTACATGTAAGGGGCTTATCCATTTATTCTCCAGTCCTTTACTAAAGTATTCTGTTCTTGATTTTCTGAAGTAACGGCTATGCTGTCTGAATCGTTTCAGGCATTATAGCCAATTTACAAGATGTTGTAATATATTACTACACATCTAGACAATTCTGTACAGTTAAAACATTACAGATGATAATAGTCACTCATCATGGGTCCCATTCAAAAGACCGAAACGCCGATTCCCCGACGCGGAAATCACCGACGCCAGATGACCGACAGGTACGTATACCGACAGGGTGATTTGCCGACAGTGGAAAGACCGACAAGGGTAATCTGCGATCGCAACCGGAGGTAGGAGTGGTCAGGTAAGTGAGTTAGGGTTAGGGTGCAGGTAGGTGATGTGTACGTTAGTGTGTTGGAGCTGGGGGGGGGGTGTAAGTGAGTTAGGGTTAGGGTGCAGGTAGGTGATGTATGCGTTAGTGTCGGAGCTTGGGCTAGGGTGTAAGTGAGTTAGGGTTAGGGTGCAGGTAGGTGATGTGGCTAGGGTGTGTAAGTGAGTTAGGGTTAGGGTGCAGGTAGGTGAAGTGTGCGATAGTGTCGGACCTTAGGGTTAGGGTTTGGGTCAGGGCTAGTGTGTATGGTATGTAGTGTCGCGTGTTGCTTACGTTCCGTGTGTCGGTGATTTGGTGTTCGGTGTTTTGCTTTGTCGGGTTTGTGTGTTGTCGGTTATTGGTGAGTTTTGTCGGTGTTTAGAAGTAGACCCCTCATCATACATGATGTAGATAGTGTTAAAAAAAAGTACGTAGTTAGTGCAGTGTGTGACATTGACTGTTGTAGTACATGCAAAATAGAATGTTAGTTTGTTAGGAAAATAGCAGCCAGAAAATTTGTGATGCAGACAGATAGTGAGAGAGTTAAGAAAAGTAGAAGCAATAAAACCTGAGCAGTAGCGTAAGGATATGGTATAGAAGCAGATACGGAGTTAGAAGAGCTTTAGGATCTTGCAGTCTGTGAGGGATTGAAATGTGACAGAAGAGGAAGACCTGAGCACTAGGCAGGCTTTGTGCAGGAGCAGAGCCGTGTATTTTTGAGATGTTTTTTTAAAGAGACTTTGAAATTGGTTAGGCCAGGCATAGACCTGGTAGCTAGAGGTAGTGAATTCCAATGTATAGAGACAGAGTATGAATACAGAGAGTGACCAGGTTTTCTTGTGAGTTTTGAGATAGCTAAGAGATTTTTGTCTTCTGATTGTAGGGATCTTTTTGGAGTGTAAGGTGCGACTAGATTGGCTAGTGCAGAGCAGGCAGTAGGCTTAAAAATAAGGTTGTACAAGGTGGATAGCTGAATAAAGGCAAATTGGTTGGGTAGTTCAAGCCAGTTTAATTCTAGGAGTGGTTTACAGTGGTGTGTGTGATATTTAGAGTTTGTGGCAAACTTTGCAACTTTGTTGTAGCATTGTTCCAACTTGCTTAGGGTAGAATTGTGTAAGTTAGTTAAGATAGGGCACCATAAAGAAGAGAGGGAAGTAAAAATGTTTTTGCCAGGGTAGTTCTGGTTGTTGCAGTAAAGAAATTGTTTATATATAAGAGACCCAGTTTTGATGAGTTTTCTTTATATTTTGCTGTATATGGGGGTCAAATGAAAGTTTGTCAATGATAACACCTAGAAGTTGGGTTTCCTGCACTATTTATATGGCAGTGTTGTCAGCTGCAGGGATGTTGAAATAATCAGTGACAGGGGAGGTGTTTTTGGGATGAAAGAGTACTAGTTTTGTCTTCTTTGGATTAAGAAAGAGTTGGGCATTTCTTAGCCAGGATTCTACGGCTGTAAAGGACTGTTGAGTTTTTGAGAGTAGTTCTGGTAGTGATTGCGCAGTGCAGATTATGGTGGAATCATTAGCGTATTGAATGAGGGTCCTAGGGTGAGAGGCAATGTGATGGTTTTTTGTGAAAATGTTGAAGAGTAGGGGTCCCAGGATGGAGCCTTGGGGGACTCCAATAGGGTTGTGGAGAAAGGGTGAGAGTTTGTTGGACCATTTCACTGCTTGTTTACAATCCTTGAGGTTGCTCTGAAACCATTTTACTGTGTTAGATGAGAAGCCTAAGTTAGATGGTGTGTTCAAAAGTAAGGGGGTGAGACACTGTGTCAAAGGCATTGGAGAGATCAAGGAATACTGAGGCTGTATAGCATCCTGCATCTCTGCCCTTGTTCACAGTGTCTGTAAAAGATAATAGGGCTGTAGCTGTGCTGTGGCTATGTCTGAAGCCATGTTGGGTTTTGGTTAAAAGATTGTTTTGCAATAGATATCGCATTACCTGCTGATGGATACCTCTCTCGAGAATTTTGGATATGGGTGACGAGATGAATATAGGATGGAAATTGGATGGATCAAGAGAGTTGCCTTCTTTGTGGATGGGGTGATGTGAGATTGTTTCCATATGGTAGGTACTTCTGATTCAGATAACTACTTTGTTTATAAGGCTACTGATTGAGTAGGAGACTGAGTTAGAAGCCAGTTTGAGGTAGTATGGGAGGAGATTGTCAGCTGAAGTAGAGCAGGGTTTTAGTTTTTGTAGCAGTTTCTTAATGGTGTCAGTGGGTATGGGTGAGAATGGGGTTTGTATGATATTATGTTGAGTTTGGGGGTTAGTAATGGTAGTGTTAGAAGTTGTTGATGGCTTGGGGTCAGTGTCTGAATAGGTTGAAGGGTGGGGGGAGTGCAGCATTAGGGGTGTTAGTTAGTAGGTCTAAAATTGATTTTATGAAGTGTTTAAAGCTTTTGGCTATTTGTGCTGGAGGGGTATCAGGTGATAGGGTGTGCTTTCCATTTCTTCCAGGGTTAAGTAGAGAAGATATGGAGTGCCAAAATTTACTGGGGTTGATTTTATGCTGGAGTTGAAGCTGGGAATAATTTGACTTCTTATCTCTGTTGATTAGTTTTGTCACCAGGCTAGGTCCCTTTACTTCATCAGGTGTTTACATTCTGTAGAGAGCCATGGTGCCGAGTTCTTTTTGATTATTTTCATGCGAGTGGGAGCTAGTGTATTAAGTACGTGAAAGAAAGTGTTATTAAAGTACAGCACAGCATCATTAAGGGGTAGTTGTTTAAGGGGTGTCCAGTCTATTTCCTGTAGGAGATTGTTGAATTTATGCTGACAAAAATTGAGTTCCTAACTGATTTTTATAGTATGTACTCTTAGTTGTTGGAAGTTTGTTCTAAGGGAGTAAGCTGGCAGATGATTGCTCAGGGAGCTAGACAGTGTATCAAAATTGGGGTAATTAGCAGGGTGGGATACTAGAATCCAGTCTAAGGTGGATTGACAGGTATGATCTTTGCTGTATCTTGTTGGAGCATTGATAAGCTGAGAAAAAGTATACAGATTTATACTATTTGTGGGGAAGTTGGAAGCTATGGTTTGCCAGTCTATGTTTAGATCTCCTAAGATTATTGTTTCAAGGTTTATTGTTTAGGATGTCCAGGATAAAATATTTTCCAACACTGGCATATTTTTACCTGGTGGGCTATATATTACTATTATCCAAATTCTTTTTGATATATTGAGGTTCAAAAAGGAGATTAGTACCTCAGCATTGGAAAAGATAGGTATATTACTGGTAATAGGGTGTGATGTTGAGTGTAGAGGGATATTGAAGTGCTATCCTTCCCCCCTTTTTTAAGCTCGGTTTCTTCTGGTTATTGCAACATTTGGAGATATTATTTCTGAGTCTTTTACATTGGGATGTAGCCATGTTTCAGTAAGGGATAGTATGTCAGGTTTATTTTGATCAATCTAGGCATGCTGCTTATTTAATGTTAAAGTAGTGAGTAGTAAGGACACCGCGTAGGAGGAGGAGATTTGAGTCAGTAGTGCCCTGAAAGTTTTGCTAAAAGCATTATTTACCCAAAATAGGCATGTGATTTCTAATGAAGGTATGAACTGACAACCAAATAATTGCTGGCTGCCAAACTCCTGAGGAGTGAGGCCTCTAAAGTCATGATTTAAACTTGAGGTTGACCATAACAAAAGCTTTGCTGTGTGCACAACTTAATCCATCAACGTATAGGTCATGTGGTACTGACAGTGCAGACCTGATTCATATTCTCTGGAGCTGCAAATACTCAGCACATTTATGGCTAACTAAAAAAATAGGCTTATTGAGTTGGGTAGAAATGATAAAAATGTCAGAAGAAATTTTGCACTCCTAAATATCCCTTCAGAAAAAAATTGCCATATAAAGTGTCATACTTATTAATTATTATGTTAACAATTATGTTAATCAAACTATATATCACACATCTGGTGCGATTGTAAGAAAATATATTGGTCTCCATTTAAAGAAATGGCTAAAAAAAACATGTCAAGGTCTTTAAGATCATACTACACAGGAAAAACATTTCCCTTTTTGCAGAAAGTTTGAAATTAATCCTTGCTATCAAGTAAAAATCACTTTTAACATTTTTGTAGGATTTACAGTAATAATTTTAGTACTCCCTTTTCTGTTAACTCACAAATTTGTAATCTGTTTCTTTGTCCCAACTCACCTTCCTCCTCCTCCTGTTTAGAGCAATAATTATCCTTTATAGCATGCTGTGTGGTTTGTATGTTATATATGTTGAATTCTGTTATTAGAATTTATTTTTTGTTATTGCTCTGTTTTTTACCTGTTAATATTGTTTGTAGCATTTCTAAATAAAATACATTTGGGGGGGCTTTGCCTGTGTGGAAAAAGAAGTGTTTGAGGGGCAGTTGGTGCTTGTAAAGAATATACTGTAGCATCTTCTAGGAGCCAGTCTTGAGTTCATTATAAGAACCTAGTTCAAGTAGTACACTCATGTGTTAGTGCCACATTTTGATACAAATGATGGAAAAGGAGCATTTTAAAGTGCTTAGAAAATGAAGTGAAAAAAAGAAATGCCATCCAGTTCTATTCTTGGGAGTCTGAGGTAACTCCCAAGTGACCTTTGACTTTACATTTTCACTGAGTTACCTGTTAGCGCACAAGTTCTGGACAAAGCCATAAGTCATTTGGGGGTAGGAGGCAAAGGCCCAATATCAATGACAGATTTAAAAAATTGCTCCTATAAATATCCAGGGTTTGCTGCTTCAACTGCCTCTATCCACCATGTCCCCTGAGAAGTGTGCATGCATGCTGCTCTAGCTCTACTTCAGTCATGAAGAATTTCTGATAATTATCCTGTTAACAACTGAGGGCAAAAGGAGTCACTACTGGGAGTTTTACTGTCTGAAATAGTCTTATCTCTAGGTCTGCTTCACTCATAGCTGCTCCCCTCCCTCCCAGGTGAAGAATTTCTGAAAATTGTTCTGCAAACAGCTGAAGGCAAAGGGACTCACTACTGGGACTTTTACTCTCTGCAATCTTCTTATGTAGGTGTATTCCCTGTTAACTCATATTTGCATCTAGTTCTTAGTGCTTTTACTTAATTTTATTATATTGGCTTAGCGTGCACACTTATAAGATCTCCCCCCTCCTTTTCCCAGTCCCTGCCATTGAAATTAACTGCCACTAGCTGGCAGCAGAACACCACTAAACAACTGAATCTTAGCCCAGATTAGCAGCTCATCTTTTAAGCAAAACAGTGCTCTACAGTTATTTAAATTCTCCAGTATTACTGTCTACTGTAAAGACACACAAGTCCCTCCAAAGCAGTTATTTTTTCCATTCACTGAATAAATAGTGGAACACAGTAACTGGCATTATCCCTGCCATTAAACTACAACACTGCTTACCTTCATTACTTAGACTCCTGATATTTTTATTTCTCCAGCTCTTACCTCCTAGGTAGGGCTCTAGATCAGGTTTCACTACCATCCCCCCACTGAATATCCTCCCTCCTCCCCTTCTCCTGGATGGCTATAGTAGATACATTTAAACTGCGGTGCCATTTTGTAAAAGTCTAGGGTTTGCTGCTTCAACTGCCTCTACCCATCAGGTCCCCTGAGAAGTGTGCACGCAAGCTGGTATTTTTCAGTCTTTGTATATGCTTAGTTTTTGTTTGGTAGTACGGCTTCTGTGTTATTGATGCAATTTTACTGTGCACTGTTTTAAACTTTGCTTCTAAATGTGAGCATTATGTTGAATGTATTTAGCATAGCATACAGGTATTTTTTTGATTTATATTTGCTTAGTTTTTGTTTGAAAGTACTGCTTCATTTATTGCTGCAGTTTTACTGTGTACTGTTTTAGCCATTGCCTCTGAATGTGAGTATTGTGCTGAATGTATTTACACACATATAGAGTGCATTTATTGGATTATTGTAACTATTTTGTAGAACTTAATGATCAATCATTGGGACACATGTTACCTGTACACCCTCCCATGCTTGCTTAACAGTATGATGTAATTTCAACATATATTGCATTTACTAGGGCAATCCTAACTCTGTAAACTATTCAGCATTTCACCAAACCAAACTGTTACTTTTTTCACCTACTCGTAAATGTACTCCACCATATTTCACTCTTACCTCCTCTGACAGTACTCTCATTTCTCCTGACTTGACCACAAAACTATTAGGAATAACTATTGATAATAAACTCAACTTTGACTCTCACATCAACAACACAATAAAATTAGTTAATAAAAAAATAGGATCCCTTTACAGAATCAAACCTTTCCTAACACCTACAGCAAGGTCCACCATAGCTAGATCTCACCTAATCTCTACTCTTTTCTATGCTTCCCCCATTTACACTAATCTTTCCAAAAACAACATTAAAAAACTAGCAACATCCTATTATAATATAGCTCAATTCGCAGTAGGATCTCCTTTTCAAACTCATCACTGCTTGAACTTAAAAGAACTAGGCTGGATCGAACTTCCTAACCAACTTGTACTTCAACAGCTCTTAATAGCTTATAAGATTCTATATCAGCCAGCCAACACGCCAATACTTTCTAGCCTTATTTCACCATATAATAACCTGAAGCAACTACATTCTTTAAATAAACTTCAGATTAATATTACCAAACCCAACAATTATGCAGGTGACTGTCTATTCTCCAACTCTGTTGGAAAAATATGGAATAAACTACCCTCTGATATCACATCTTTGACCTCTTTCCAACTTTTTAAAAGACAACTGATAATTTATCTCAATAAACATTAGCTTTGCTCCTGCACTAATCCAGACTAACCTTTAACCTCCCTTGTTAACTTCCACTGCCCAAAAAAAAAAAAAAAAACCTTGTAAATATATGTTGTCATATGACTATAGTAAAAAAAAAAAAACCTTATGTTCAATTTATATTATCTGTTTAACTTGTTATAACTACTTATGTTTCTAATGTAACCTTTTATTGCCTTTTTATGATGATACTTGTTACAACTAGTGGAGCTTTTCTCCCCGGGCCTCTACTGAAAATGGACATATATCCAACTAGATTAGCCCTGTCAACAAATGTAAAATAAAAAAATAAAATAAAAATAAAATTTCCCAGTGTGGCTACTGGTATTTTTTGAATAACCTGCCTGAATATTTGTTGTTATCCTGTAGGTTGTGCCTAGCCTCAAGTGTGAACTAATGTTGTGCTCACTTACCTGGTATGTACCGTGCCTCATAGTACAATAGTATATCCTTACCTTTGACATTCTGCACTCGCATGCACCTACAGCTTTCCTCAAAACAATACTTTGCTCATATTAATTTTTTACTGTTGTCTACCTACAAAAATACTTTGTTACATCTCTTTTTTATCTCTTTTTTTTCATACAGCTCTAGCTCTACTTCACTCATGGCTGCCCCCCCCCCCCCCAAGTGAAGACTTTCTGATAATTATCCTGCAAACAACTGAGGGCAAAAGGAGTCACTACTGGGAGTTTTACTGTCTGAAATAGTCGTATCTCTAGGTCTGCTTCACTCACAGCTGCCCCCTCCCTCCCAAGTGAAGAATTTCTGAAAATTGTTCTGCAAACAGCTGAAGGCAAAGGGACTCACTACTGGGACTTTTACTTTCTGCAATATTCTTATGTAGGTGTATTCCCTGTTAACTAATATTTGCATCTAGTTCTTAGTGCTTTTACTTAATTTTATTATATTGGCTTAGCATGCACACTTACAAGCCCCCCCCCCCTCCTTTTCCCAATCCCTGCCATTGAAATTAACTGCCACTAGCTGGCAGCAGAGCACCACTAAACAGCTGAATCTTAACCCAGATTAGCAGCTCATCTTGTAAGCAAAACAGTGCTCTACAGTTATTTAAATTTTCCATTATTACTGTCTACTGTAAAGTCACCCAAGTCCCTTCAAAGCAGTTATTTTTTCCATTCATTGTGAATAAATAGTGGAACACAGTAACTGGCATTATCCCTGCCATTAAACTACAACACTGCTTACCTTCATTACTTAGACTCCTGATACTTTTTTTCCCAAGCTCTTACCTCCTAGGTAGGGCTCTAGATCAGGTTTCACTTCTATCCCCCCATTGAATGCACTCACAGCAGCATAAGTCAGTAAAATTACCTTCACTTTCTCTCCCTTCTGCACTCCAAGCTATTATCCCTACTTCAACCTACCTTACTGATTGTTTCTCTTGTCCCACCTTGCAAGTCAAGTCGGGCCTTCCTGCTCCGTTCCCCCTCACTTCACTCGGGCTCACTTTGCTCCCTTACCCTACCCCCATTCCCACCCACCCCAATATCAGTTACATATATACTTAGCCATACCCCACACAGTATCAAGTAACCAATCAACACACGCCCCACTCTAAGTCCATCCCACACTCAAACACTCAGTCAACATAAACCTCACGCTGTTAACTCATCCCACCTACCTCAGTTAACAAACACCTTTTTCAACTGTAGTACAACCAGCTTCAACTCATCACTCCCAACCCTTTCTCTCCCACATCCTATTCTGGGTACTTCTATATTCACCAAACATTCACCAGTGTCACTAATACACCTCACTGCATTACCACATCTTTTTTCTCACTATGTCTCATACTACTTCTACACCTTACACCATTACATCCTACTCATAGAGTACCAAAACCCACCTCTTGTACAGCTATCCAGCTTTCTAAACACAACTCCTATTCCACAATATCTCTTAGTCTTTATTCCATTAACACATTATTATTCTTCAAACATACAATCCTATCACATACACAGCTAACTCTACAAACTACACTCTTCATAACACAATTTTACTCTAAGTATAAACTGCTTCACCAACACCACTCAAACAGTACATCCACACTTCCCCAATGTGGAGACATCCACCCCAACCCAGGACCCACTCCAACTACCTTCCCACCTCCCAAACCTCATAAATCCCTAAAGCTCACTACTATTAATATACAAAGTATCAGAAACAAAATTCCAGAATTCCATGCCTGGATAGCATATTCCAGACCCAACATAATTGCTGTAACCGAGACATGGCTAAAACCATATATAAAAGACACAGAGTTCCTCTCTCCAGGTTTCTCCTGCCTAAGATCTGATAGACCCCACAAGAAAGGGGGAGGCGTTGCTCTTCTTTATCCTAACTCTTTCACCATCATTCCTTACCCAAACTCCATTCCCCAATTCTCTGCAGCTGAACTCATCATTGCACATCTAAAACTAAATGATTTCAAAAGTCTATGCCTGATAGCCATTTACATCCCACCTGGCAACAATGTTTCTGTCTTAGAAGAAATATTAGCCTGGACCTCAAATAATATCCACAGTGAAACTATAACCCTAGGGGATGTCAACATAAATTGGCTAGACCATACAAATCCTTCTCCAAATGCTTCCATCAACCTCTATAACTTCACTCAGCTCATTACTACCAAAACCAGCCCTAGCAATAACACTAACAAAGGCACCTTACTTGACTGGGTCTTGGTGTCCGATCCCAACAAAATTACATCTGCAGGAACACTACCCTGCAATATCAGTGACCAACCATCTGCCTGCCTATATAACACGTGCCATCTCCTCAACCTTACATGAGCACCAGTACAGACCCTCTAGACGGCTAACTAACTTCAACCCCATAAGCTTCAATGAAACATTAAGCAAAATCAATTGGAGCATTTTAAAATATTTGCCTGTAGGTGAAGCAGTTGAATTTTTCACTTCAACTTTCCTCAGTATACCCAATAGAATGGCCCCCACTGGAATAAGAGAATCAAAGCAAATCACGCAATTTGGCTTTCTAGAGACACAAAACAACTTATGAATACCAGAGACCGAGCATGGAAAAATGGCATAATAGTAAAAACCCCATAGATCTCAAAAGCTTTTCAAACAACTCCACAATCAAGTAAAGCACCTAGTTATTAATGAAAAAAACAGTACTGCTACCATCTCCAAAACAAACGCAACTATAACCCAAAACAGTTCTGGAATTCAGTCTCCACTCTGTTAAACCCTGGCACCAAAAGCAATCCTTGCCCAAACCCTGACAAAACCCCTGCTGAACTAGCTACCCTTTTCAACTCCTACTTCATAGGCACTGTATCCAAACTTGCTTCCACCTTTCCTACAGCTACTCACAACAGCAACCCACTTCTACAAACCATACCCAGAAAAGCCTTCCCACCAGTCTTTCTCCTTCTCTCATGTTCCCACTATTTCTAAACTCCTGCTAAAACTCAAACCCGGTAGCACCGCCACAGACAGTTCACCCCCAGAATACCCTCACATGTCTGCCAAATCCATCAGCTACCCCATAAGCATTGTCATGAATAGATCTATCCAACAAGCCTATGTACCATCCATTTGGAAGAAAGCTTACATCATACCCTTACATAAAGGCGGTAATAATTCAGACATCTCAAATTTCTGCCCTATAGCCATTCTATCTCCTATTTCTAAAATAATGGAAAAATATATTCAAATTCAACTCATGGATTACCTATCCCAAAACCAACTACTTTCCACAACTCAGCATGGATTCCCCCCCTGGCAAACTACAACTGCTGTCCTATCCTTCCTAGACACTGTTAACCACAGCCGCAATGATGGTAAACTTGTCTCAGCACTCTTTGTTGATCTCTCTAAAGCTTTCAACACCATCTCCCATCCTCTCCTCCTTTCTAAGCTCTCGCACCTTGGCTTGTCCACACCTATCCTTAACTGGTTCACCAGTTACTCCACAAAACAGACAACAATCCACCAAATGGTTGCACACTCTCTCCTTTTCTCATTACTTCTACCGGAGTTCCCCAAGGATCCATCTTAGGCCCCCTCTTGTTTAGTATTTTTATTAATGACTTTCACTCCACTCTCACTCATGCATCTGTAGTTCAATATTTGGATAATTCTACTATTATCTGCTCTGGTAACTCTGAAACCGAACTTCTGACCATCACCCAGAATGCTTTCTCTATTACCGAAACCTGGATGACAAATAATCACCTCGCCCTCAACCCAAATAAAACAAAACTCTTGCTCTTTACGCCCCAAAAAAGTACCACCATTAATCAATCTGATTTTGTCATTTTCAAGACTGCCTTAGAGGTAGTTTCCCATACTAAGTTATTTGGCATAAACTTGGATGACAACTTAACCTTTGCCCAGCAGATCCAGAACACCATTAAAAAAACACACTAAAAACTTGGTACCCTCTACCAACATAAACACTTTTTAAAGTACTCTACTAGAAAAACACTTGCCCAGACTTTTCTCCTACCTTCTCTCCTCAATGGTGCCCCCATTCTGACAAGCATCCAGTCGTCATTAAAAAATAAAATGGAGATCTGCTTTAACAAAATTGCTAAATTCATTACTAGAGCAAAATATTCCTCCCACCACTGTCACTCATTACAGTCCCTGAACTGGCTAGAACTCCCACAACAACTAACTTACAACTAGCCACAGCACACAAATTCATCTATAATTCCTCCAAATGCCCAGCCCTGGCTTCACTTCTTACTCTTTATCAACCAAACTGTTCGCTAAGATCTGAAAATCAATCACTTATCCAAGTTAAGAAACCTAAACTCCCTGTAGGCCAATACCTTTATTCTTTCACTGTAGCTAAACTCTGGAATGCCCTTCCACCTTCTCTACAGACTATAAATAATGCTCCGTCATTCAAAAAAAATCACTCTACCAACATCTCTCCTCATTGGCTATGCCCTTGCATCATCCCCAATTCCTCAGTCACCCGATTACTAACCTGACTCATCTCTCAGATACCCATACTCGTCTTCACTGTCCCTATTGTGCACTCACCCTTAATCACAGCACAGTGTGCCTCACCCTGCCTCACATGGTGTGTAAAAATTGTGTAAGTGCAGGTTATCATTATCTGTCTGATCTATTGAATACCTGCCAAGCACCCGAGTCTTCCACAAAATGTTGCTATACGTTGCCTATGTTACTTTGTCACTTCTGACTCGTATATTATTCTGTTGTATATTGTTAAATGCTGTTATTACTCTTGTATATTGTTAAATGCTGTTATTAACTCTCTAAATAATCTCTTAATTATGTACGTTGTTTCTTTTTTTTTGGAGCTTTTCTCCCCGGGCCTCCATTGAAAATGGGCTTATTTCAGCCCAGTGGACTTTCCTGGTTAACAAAAGCAAATAAATAATAAATAAATAGTTGATCGAATAACAGGTTTTGCATTAGTATGCATTTTCTGAAAGATTTGAAATCTGAAACTCAAATGTTTGTCATTATTTAGTGCCATTAATCAGTGATTTGTCAGAAAACCACATTTTGTGAGGATCAGGCCAAAAATGTGAGGCAAAAATCTGGATGGTTGAAAGGTGTTTGTCAGAGTTCAGTATCGGATTATCGGATATGTCTGAGGAATTCTTGGCTGATGTGCAGGCAGTTTTCAGGCGTTTTACTGAAATATTTTTCCCTTGCACAGTGTTGCTGCAAGCTTGTATCATCTCTTACTCTGAAGTGCAGCACCGCAGTTTGATTAAGTAAATAGAATCAGGAACAGGGATCACAGCTGTCTGCATGAGTTGGGATGCCCTGCTCAGTAACTCGGCAGGCAGTGCAGTCACCTTTTGTGCAGAAGGCTGTAGGTTCTATTTCCACACTGGGTCATTGGACTGATTTTTCCAGTACTAAAACTATGGTGCAGCACTCCTGAGGGTGCTGTACTTCAGGTGAGACATTTAACTTGGGCCCCATCTGCCTGATTTGGTGGTAGTTCAGGTAGATTTAAAAGATTGCACAGCATTTACTAAAAAGAACAAGTAAAGTTATCTGATGCTGTGGCCAAATTTCTCCTAGTTAGTATGAATACCACCTTGGTTCTCCCCTGAATAGAGACCATTGACATAGTGGGATTAACCCGAACAACAAAGTGCAAACAATCACCTCACAAAATTTTACCATTGCAATGAGTGCACTTTAATCATCTTTTTAATCATAAGTGCTTTCAAACTACTGTCCTTTGATTGTATATTCTAGAATGTCAGAATTCCTTGATGCAGTCTAAAACTGCATCAGAGGAGCTGAAACAGGGTTATGCCCAGGATAAAAAAATTCTCTGTCTCACAGAGGAGGTGTCCCCCCCCCCCCGCCTTTTCGTATGCGAGTCTAGTCAAGATATACCTTGTGACCTGCTGACAAAGGTAAATTTAAGAACTGTTATTGAATTTAGGAAGAGTCTGATGGAATAATAACAAGAGAAGGCTTTTGCTGTGAATTAAGAGGTTTTTTTTTTTGGGGGGGGGGTTTAAATCGAACTTATATTACTGATAATTTTTCTTTTAGCGCGTGCCACAGTCTGGCTTTACCAATAACGTTCACCCTCACTGCACTTGGGCTTACTCTGGCCCCCCTACCATACCCCCATTTCCCAACCACCTCTGCTGTGCCTAAATTTATTTTAAACTAGCCACACCCATTAAGCTCTATTACCCAACACAAACTAAATTACATCACATTTGCATAGTACTAGTCTCCCCCATACCAAGATAGCAGTACTTATAACTAATATAACTCTCACAGCTATTACAGTACATTTACAAAAACTCATTACCATTGCTAACATTTAAATAAATTAACATGATACACATCCATGGTACTGCAATACTGGTCCTAACAGCTGCAGCAAACCTCACGTCATACCATATTATTCTCAATGGGTCAGCAACCCCCTATAATACTCCATTTCCCTATCCACAACAAATAAAACCTTTAAATATTAAAATGTCACCCTCAGTCTACAATATTGCTTACATTGATCAGATTATCTATACTGTAATACCACAATAAAACAATCCCAGTGTCTCACTGAAATATAACACAATTATAGTAAAACTCCTCAAGACCATAATACACATTGCCTCACAGTTAAGTCTTAGTGGAGATATCCATCCAAACCCTAACCCCAACCCATTCCAACAAACCACTCCATTATGCAAGCCATAGTTTACTAAACCTCTCTCAGAAAGGACCTGACCTCCTATTATTAAATTTGAATATTAGAAGTATCGTTAACAAAACCCAGCAACTTCACATCACTTTCACCCACTGCACTCCTGACATCATTCTGAATGTTCTTCGTGTTTCACTGTTGCAGTCACCACATTTGGATTATCTGCTTGCAGTAGCCCTCAGTCGGCCTGATTATCTTGGGTGCGTCGGTTGCTGTCTCATCTTCCATGACGTCAGGTAGTCAGGGGTATAAAGCAAGCAGCCAACGCCATTACATCAGTCTTTCTTGCCGTGCGGTGCCTGAAGCAGAAGCAATTCGCAAGTGCTGGTTCTGAAATTTTTGTTTTCGAGTTTCAGAACCAAAGTTTTCAACTAAAGCTAAGTACCCCATTGGGGAAACATTTTCTTGCTCTAACCGATGTCAGTAAAAGTCAATAACTGTATTTCTTGTGGAAAGCAAATACCTCATAAAGATATTCATTCGTATTGTATTCCTTGCCTAGGCCCTGACCACGACGTACCTCGCCGTCGGTTTTGTGCCTTATTTAAACAACAAACTATTCGTCGTCTGTATATTTATGCTTCTAAATATTTTGGTACTCTGTTCAATTACCCAGATCTGGCTTCGGTAAGCCAACCTGACTACCGACATTTCAAAAAAACACAAAGGTAAAGACGGAGACAGGCCGCCTAGGTCCAAAACTGCCGATGACGCTTCTCCTAAGCTAGTAGCCAGTTCGCCGGTACTCAGTGAGGCACTTTCGCAGCCCCTGATAACCGCTACTTCAGATTCGCAGGCCTCTACTGAAACCCATTCGGAGTCCGGTATGCCGCGAGATGCATCAGCTGTGGAACCTGCGGATGTCTCTACCTTGGATGGGTCCGTAGCCGCTGTGCAGTCACCGGCTTATGTGGGTGTATTCAGGCCTACTGACTTGCATATTAAACCAACGCTATCTTCTTCTTCAAGGCCTAAAACTCGATCCTTGCCTAGAAAACCGACGCCAAGACTGCATGGTCAGGCCTCTATGCCTAAAAAACAAATAATAATGGCTGAAGACCTTATTACTTTAATCGGGGGAAGCCAACCTTCCCCCTCTAAGAGACCTAGGTCTGAATTTGCTTATGATTCTTCTGATCAGGATTCAGAAATTTCTGTTTCCTCTGATGACCAGGATTTACCCTTATCTACCTATGAAGATTCTGATGCAGAGGACTCTATTCCCTCTGCTTCCCCTCCAGAGGATTTCTCTTTTGATGAAACCTTGCATGCTCTTAGGGAGCATTTTTACTGGGAAAGCCAGGATTACTCTGATTCTAAAAAGAGGCTTAGGTATTTCTTACTCCTGCCCCAACACAGGCCTTTAGCTATCCCCCCCTGTACAGGACATTGTTGATGATGCCTTTTCGGAATCTAGCTTGGCCCCTGACTCCCAGAAAAACAGATAGATATTACAGGGTTCCTGACTCACAAGTTCTTCTTTAAAAATCCTACTGCGGATCCTGAGACTATTTCACAGGGACCCAAGGGCATTAAGGCTACTACTGCCAAAAATCCTACCCCGTCTGATAGAGATTCCAGGGCACTGGATAGATGGGGTAAGAAGGTATACAGTTTTGCAACCTTGGCCATTAGGACCTTGAGCTGCCAGTTTCATATGTTAAAGTATCAGCAGCATAATACTGGATTGCTTAAACAGAAAATGATGTTGGTTCCTGACTGTGCTGAAAATAAGGATTTACAGGATTTAATGCATTCTGCTGAACAAGTTGGAAAACATACTTTGCAATATATTCACTAGAGGCATCTTGCAGGGCTGCTGTCACTGGGGCTGTACTTAGAAGGCATGCTTGGCTTAAGGAGCAATCTTTGCCAGATCATGTTAAAGCTAAATTGCTGGATGCTCCCTTAAACCAGGACCACCTGTTTGGTAACAAAGCAGAAGTAGTACTTAAAAAGATGGAGGAAAAAGCTAAATCTATGCAAACTGTTAAAGATTTCCTGCAAGTACAGCCTCCAAGATTTAGTAGGCATTGGCCCTCTAAGAATTGGTCCTTTCCTGCCTCTTCCAGGCCTTCTCAGTCCAAACCCAGAACCAGCAGAATACCCAGGCTTCAGTCCCAAGGTACGCACTGGACTAAGCAGTGGGGGGCTCCCTCTTCCAAAGCAGGGAGTAGTAAATTGTCTCAATGACTTAACTTTAAAACTGCCAAGCCCTTCTCAACTGACTGCTCCTTTAGGGGGAAAGATTTCTCTGCAGGCAAAAAACTGGGAACTCATTACCCAGGACAAATGGATTTTAAATATAGCTTTCCAAGGATACAGATTCCACTTTCACACTTTACCAACCCCAAACGGTTGGCCAGATCTACCCCCAAATCAGTGGGCAGAGGCTCAAAAGCAAGTTCTCTCTCTCTTAAGTATAAGGATTATTCAAACTGTCCCAGAAGAAGAAAGGGGACAAGGTTTCTACTCATAACTTTTACTGGTGCCCAGAAAGGACAACTCCTAGCGTCCTATCCTGGATCTCTCTATCCTAAACACTTTTTTGGTGATCCCAAAATTCAAGATGCTAACTCTTCACCAGTTGCTTCATATGCTAGAGAAGGATGCCTGGTTGGCAACACTGGATTTAAAGGGAGCCTACCTGCACATCCCAATCAGGGAAACTTGCAGAAGATACCTACGCTTCAAAGCAGGTTACATGCACCATCAGTTCTCTGCACTGCCCTTTGGCTTATCTACTGCGCCCAGGGTATTCACAAAGTGCCTAGCTCCAGTCATTGCATTTTGCAGGCAAAGAAATATTCAAATATACCCATACCTAGACGATTGTCTAATTCAGGCAGAAAGCCAGGACATACTTTTGAATCATCTGGCATTTGTACAAAAGGTGCTAACTTCTCTGGGGTACACCATAAATGAAAATAAATCACATCTTGTACCCTGTCAACAAATTGTATTCCTGGGAGCAAGCTTGAGCACAACTTCCCAGATGGCTTTCCTCATGCCAGAGAAACAAATTCATTTGACAGCTTACTTCAAACTAATGGCCACAAAGACCCTGCTATATCTGCAAGACAAATACTGCAAGCCTTGGGGTTCATGGCCTCATGCATTCTCCAAATTCCATATGCAAGACTGCATATGAGGAAACTACAATGGTATCTAAAAAGTCTATGGTGTCAACATTATCAGGATCTAGAAGCTATGATTCCTATCATACCTTGTCTACAGTTAGAGTTCCTTTGGTGGGTAGAGACCTGCCACCAAAAAAAAAAGGGACTGCCATTCACTCTACCCCCTGCTGCCCAAACCCTAACAGAAGCATCAGACTATACATTGGGGGCTCACTTGGCAGGGAAGTGCATTCAGGACAAATGGAACCCAAATAAAATGCACCTGCATATCAATCAAAAAGAAATGTTAGCTGTACAGAATGCTTTGACAGCACATTCTTCCAGGACAATTAATGGTAAAGACGGACAACACCACTGTTATGTGGTACATAAACAGACGGGGGAACCCACTAGCAGACTAGATATGGCTCTGTGGAACGCAGCCTTGAACTACCAAGTACACCTACAGGCTAAATTCCTGCCAGGAAAGCTAAATACACTGGCAGATGAACTAAGCAGAAATCTTATGGATCCACACGAGTGGAAACTGGAACCAAAGACATTCAAAATGTTGATAAACAAATGGGGGAGCCCAGAGACAGACCTGTTTGCCTCCCCCCAGAACTACCAATTGGACTAATTCTACACAAGGACTCCCCACAAACAAGCTTGGAAAGTGGATGACCTGTCCTTCACCTGGAAAAATCTATCCGTTTATGCCTTTCCTCCTCTGCCTCTCCTCTCCAAGGTACTACTAAAGATCAAACAGGACAAACCAAGGATGATACTGATTGCACCAGACTGGCCATGCCAACACTGGGTACCCCCTCTTGTGTAGTGTGTCACTGCTGGCACCATGGCACCTGCCTCAGACTCCTACCCTGCTGTCTCAGCAGGAGGTCCAGATTCTGCACCCTCAGCTTCAAGCCCTGAACCTGGCAGCCTGGCTAATTACCTGATCTCGGTGTTACCATCCCTAAGTAAACAAGTGTTGGATGTCATTCTGGAGGCAAGGAAGCCTAGTACTAGAAAATCTTATACTGAAAATGGAAAAGATTCTATTACTGGAACCAAACTCAGAGGATGGGCACAGCAGCGCCCAATTTACCTCAGATTCTTCAATACTTAACTGAGATGCTTCACAAGGGCCTTTCCTTTTCCTCCATCAGAATTCATGCCTCAGCCATTTCAGCTCATTACAACACAGAACCACCCCTCTTCTCTCATCCACTGCTCAAGCAGTTCCTCAGAGAGGCCAAGAACTTAAGACCACCCAGGAGAGCCCCAACTCCAGCCTGACATTAACTTTGTATTGGAAAAACTCACTCTACCTCCTTTTGAGCCAGCTGCAAGTGCAGAGTTAAAATTCCTTTCTTGGAAAACAGCCTTCCTTTTAGCCATCACTTCAGCAAGAAGGGTGTCTGAATTACAGGCCCTTATGGCAGTGGAGCATTTCATCATCTTTCATGTGGACAGGGTGTCCCTCAGGACCAATCCTTCCTTCATGCCCAAGGTAGCATCCAGTGTGGCTCTTAATCGGTCCATTCATTTGCCAGCCTTCTTTTCTAATCCACAGAACAAAGGGGAATGTATACTGCACTCCTTAGATGTGCACAGACAACTTTAGATTTTACTTGGACAGGACTAAACCTCTCAGGAAATCTGAACAGCTGCTGGTGGCATTTGTTGCAGGGGCAAAGGGGAAGGCCATTTCAAAGCAAACCATTTCTAAATGGATAGGCCATTGCATTAATTTCTGCTATAAGCACCATGGAAAACCTATCCCACAGGGAATAAGACCACATTCAAGCAGGGCTGCATCTACCTCTACAGCCTTTCTCAGAGGTGTCCCTACCAAGGACATCCTAGAAGCTACTACCTGAAGTTCTGTACATACTTTCACCAAGTATTACATTTGCCTATTTTCTCTAAATCCAGAGCTGGCTTTTCCACTGCAATCTTGCAGGGCCTTATAGCTGGTCCTAATGCTATCTGATTTTCTCCTCCCATCCTTAGTTTTGGGAATACCCAAATGTGATGACTGCAACAGTGAAACACGAAGAACATAGTACAGTTTGTGTACACTTACCATAAATGTAGATGTTCGAGTGTATTCACTATTGCAGTCCTTGTTACCCTCCCTCCAGCCCCCTTACTTATTTTGGCAATACCTCTCTTCCTTTTTACTGTGCTTAAAGCTTTTTGGTTTATTCGCTTTTTTGTTGGAGGTGTAATCTTGTATATATATTTAATTAAGAAATGGTAACAGATGCAGGACCGAAAAGAAAAACTAATAATCAAACAAACGGTCCAGGCAGCAGCAGTTGTCAGCCAGTAAAAAGATTTATTTTTAAAAGTTCACCACAAGCGCTTTCACCCTGACAACAATGCAGGGCTTTTTCAAGTGTAAATGTTGTATCTTTAGGCTTTTCCCGGTTAGGGGTCGCCACAGCGAAACTCCGGTCCGCTAATGATTGGCAGTAGAGTTTTACGTGCCGAGTTGCCGGCCCTGACGCACAACCTTCAACGAAGGGACGCCCATTCACGTATGTCTCCACACAGAAGACACTCTAGCTGAGAATCGAACAGGACAACGTCTTACTGTGAGGCGACAACGCTACCGCAGCACCACCACCGCAGTGGCTTTTTCAAGTGTAAATACAAGTATAAAATCTAATCGATAAATACTCCCATTCATAAAAACGGTGCCAAAAAAAAAATTAAAAAGACACTCTAAAAAACATGAACAAATGTTACACAACAATCCACAAGTAGATGTAATCAAAAGCACATTTTACAATCATCCCTATAAATTAAATAACATATTGTAAATTTATTACAAATGTTTAATCACACATTATTTTAAATTAATAAGCATTAAAAGCTTTTCACAACACGAAACGCAAAAAGTGTATGAAAATTTGATATGTTACAGTTTTTCACTTTTCTTTTTTAAAAAGGGCTTAATGGAAATATGGTCATTTAACCCTGGGGGTTGGTATGCATTTAGTTTCAACTGCCAAAAGGTTTCCCTGCGGCCTAACCAATTCTCCCAATCTCCCCCTCTAGGGGTCCACACACCTGTTCCAAAATCCCAAAAAGAAACCCTACATGACTGGGTTCCGTATGCAGGTGCCTATATAGTGCACTGTTCAAATTTTTCTTTTTAATGTTGTAAGTGCATTCATAAATCAGCTTTTTTAGTGCCCTTTCAGACTTCCCAACATAAAATGCTGGGCAGTCCTTGCATAAGGCTAAATATACTGTATCCCTAGTCATACAATTACCTTTTCTGGATTGTATTGTACTTTTTGCATAGTTGTCCAAAGTGACATTTGCCACCCCTATAATATACTTACAATTACCACATCTACCACATCTTCTAGTACCTTGGTCCACACTCCGGTCACTACTCCTTTCAAAAAGGTTTTTGAAGTTGACCCCTATCTTATAAACAAAATTAAGGTTCTCCCCTACCCTACACACAATGTCGTGATTAAATCTTAACATTTTCCAGTTGTTCTCAATAACATATTTAATATCCCTCGATATTCCACTATGTTGCAAAACCAACGCCCTCTTAAAGTTCTGTTCTCTACTAGTCCCATCAACGATTACTGTCCTCGAGTTGTCACCTAACAAGGGCAAAAATTTTACACCCCATCCTTCCAAAATCTCACTTGCAACCTCCTTAATTAAATTATCTGGGTATCCCCTGGAGGCAAATAATTCCGAGATGTACTTAATCTCAAAAATTAAGTCACTCCTCTCAGATGTCATTCTGGCTGCTCTGACCATCTGACCCTTAACAATACTTTTTTTCTGTTTCCATGGGTGGTCACTATTGTATGGGAGATAGGAGTTGCTAAAGGTGCTTTTCCTATTGATCCTAGATTTCAAATTTCCATTAATTTTATCTAGCCTCACATATAAATAATCAATCCCTTGCTGGTCAAATTTAAAGGTAAACTTTAAAAAGTTTATAGTTAGACCAAGGAACTCAACAAAATTCATAATGGTGTCCACTGGACCTTCCCAAACAATAAAAATATTGTCCAAAAAACACCTGTAAAATCTAATGCTCCTCCAATAGACTGACTTAAACAAAAAATTTAGCTCCCATTGCAAAAGCACCAAATTAGCATATATAGGGGCGCATGCTGCCCCCATGGCAACTCCCCTAATCTGTTTGTCTCCCCCTCAAAGTATATAAAATTGTTTTCTAATAGAATTCTCATAAGTTCCACCAACAAATCAATTTCTACATTAAGTACTGAACGCTTTCTGTCTAAAAGTGACCAGAAAAAATCCAAACCTTCTTCCACAGGGATACGTGAAAATAAGTCAGCTACATCAATGGTAAGGAAGTACACATCTCCCTGGTGTATTTCCGTAGTCAACCCCTGCAAAAAATCCCAGGAGTCTTTAAGAATGTGTGTAAAACCACTAACAGTGTGTTTGTGTGTGGTCCAAAAAAGTTGCTTTGGGGTAGGTCTTGGAGCCTTCACCCGCCACTATGGGCCTATATGGTGGGTTTGTTGTACTTTTATGCATCTTGGGAATGCCATAAAAAGAAGCCAACCTAGGCTTCTTGTTAATCAATACACTCCCAAGTACATGGTCCAATCTGTTTTCCAAAACAAACTCTTCTATTGCTAAATCAATTTTCCTATACGCAATATTGATTTTGTTCATTGAGACCGGTATACACACATTAATGTCACTTAAAATGTCCAGAGTTTTACTAGAGTAATCCATAACATTGACCAAGACCATATCACCCCCCCCCCTTATCTGGTTTCATAATACGCACTTCTCTATCCGACATTAACTCATCCAGTGTCTGTTTTTCCTCCTTTGTCAAATTTGATTTAAATTTGTAACCTCTAACTTTTACTAGTAGTTAGATTGTAAATGTCAGATGTACAAGCCTCCTCAAAGACTTGTAAGGCCGGGTGAATGGGGGATTAAATGTACTAGCCTTTCTAAATTGGGTGGTGTATCTTTCATTGTTTTGGTCAAACATTAAAGCAAAATTCATCTTTCTTACAAACATTTTTAGCTCAATGAGTGTGTCACAAATGTCAAATTTCACAGATGGCACAAACTTAAAGCCCTTTTCAAAAAGCTGGAAATGTTCCAATGTAATTTCAATACCAGTCAGGTTAAAAATTTTGAAACCATTGTATGTATGAGTAACCAAATCTCTGTCCACAACTATACCTTCCCTCTCTTTTTGCCTTTCACCTGACCCTTCCCCTTCATCTTGCCTCCTGAAAAATCCTGTGCATTTACCTCGTTGTCCTCCCCCTCACAATTAGGCGAAGGTTCAGCAGGGTTCAGCAATACCTCCAAGTTTAAAGGTTGGGGGCTCGATGGTCCAGAATTATCTGAACCGTTGTCAGCAATCTCATTTATAGACTGTGTAATGCTGTCTGCCCCTTCAACATTATGTTGGACCATATCCACACATTCATACACTTTAGTTTTAACAATTTTACCCCTAAAAACATATGCCCTATTCTTACTGTATTGCTTCAGGTCCCTAACCACCTTTTTGTGTTTTCTAAAATAAATATCCTCACATTTCCTTTCTACATGAACAAAACTAAATTCATATACATCCCTGTAAAATTCAAACAATAAATCATTCGTAATAACTTGATTTAACTTTTCTGCTTCATTCAAAAAGTATTCAACCTTCTTTTTTGAATATTTTAACATTAAAGACCTAATCGTAAACCCACACTCATCAAAAATTTCATTAAATTCACAAACCATAACATCATTGTAAATAAAACCGTCAGGGTATTTACTGACTCGCAGTCCGTACGTTTGCGAATACATTCCTCCAAATATGCAATGTCCAGGTTCACACTCTTGATCTTAAGCAGCTTATTTTCCAAGTCTGTAATGCCCTCCTTTAAGGAAGCCATAACTATAGAACAATTTGCAACAGCCACCTTGTTAGTGAAGTTTGAAACACTGTTGAAATTACCTCCTTTACTTTTGGTTTCATTACACCAGTCTCTTATGTTATGAAACCGCCCAGTCTCAGCATTGAAAGAATTAACCAAGTTACTAGAACCAGAAACAGTACCTTTTTTCTCTGTTAAATTAGTCCTTGGGGGTTCAGGGTTAGGTCGTTAGTTCCTCATACTGTTGAGATGAATAGAATCTTTTCTCTTTCTTGTTGTCTCTGTTCCCTTGCCAACAGTGTCCAAAAATAAGGACTGACTGTCCAAACCCATTTGAGAAACTGAAACAAACTCATGCAAAGAGCAACTAAGTTCCTCGTCACACACTGCGGCCTGTCTTCCTACCCGATTGGTAGGAGCTCCTCCTCTCTGCCCACACAGAAGTGAACCATTGGTTTGCATTAAAAACTACATTAACCAAGAAAGGTCTGTCTTAAGGCTCCTCATCTCCTCATTTAAGCCAGAAATCGCTGAAACGACCTCACTTTGTTGGAAACGCAAACTTTCCAGGTCCGACTGACCAAATCCTTCTCTCACATCAGCTTCCCCGTTAAAAGTGGCCATCACTTGCTCTGCTAATCTGTAGCAAAATACAAATAAGAAATGGTAACAGATGCAGGACCGAAAAGAAAAACTAATAATCAAACAAACGGTCCAGGCAGCAGCAGGTTTCAGCCAGTTGAAAGAATTTATTTTTAAAAGTTCACCACAAGCGCTTTCACCCTGACAACAATACAGGGCTTTTTCAAGTGTAAATGCAAGTATACAATCTAATCAATAAATACTCCCATTCATAAAAAGGCGCCAAAAAAAAATTAAAGAGACACACTAAAAAAAATGAACAAATGTTACACAACAATCCAGAAGTAGATGTAATCAAAAGCACATTTTGCAGTCCTCCCTATACATTAAATTACATATTGTAAATTTATTACAAGTGTTTAATCATACATTATTTTAAATTAATAAGCATTAAAAGCTTTTCACAACACGAAACACAAAAAGTGTATGAAAATTTGATGTTAACAGTTTTTCACTTTTCTTTTTTAAAAAGGGCTTAATGGAAATATGGTCATTTAACCCTGGGGGTTGGTATGCATTTAGTTTCAACTGCCAAAAGGTTTCCCTGCGGCCTAACCAATTCTCCCAATCTCCCCCTCTAGGGGTCCACACATACCTGTTCCAAAATCCCAAAAAGAAACCTACATGACTGGGTTCCGTATGCAGGTGCCTATATAGTGCACTGTTCAAATTTTTCTTTTTAATGTTGTAAGTGTGGTCATAGATCCGCTTTTTTTAATGCCCTTTCAGACTTTCCAACATAAAATGCTGGGCAGTCCTTGCATAAATGCAACTGAAGCGCCTCGCAAGGTCGGCGTGCATGGTCAAAACCAACTGCATACAACCACAACGACCAGCAAAATACGATGTTTAGCACTAAGGTTACAAATCCTTTATTGGTATTAAAACATGTTCATGTTCCAAACAAAATAACCAGACTGGTTTCGGCCTCACAGCCTTTATCAATGGTTAAGCAAAAAGAAATTCAGTGTAGCATGAAGTGCGATCGACTATGTGATAGTAAGCCCTTGGAAACTCCAGTACCCCCACCCCTATAACCACTAACAACTCTGGCTGTATAGCTATGCAGTTTAATAAGTATTTCACAGAGTCCATACTAGCCCTCACAAATAATAACTGTTCCACCACCTTCACAGAAATTCCCACAGAAAGCCCATATAGCAGTACCTTGGATTTCCAACCTGTACAGACACTATAAAAAAAGTGCTGAAACAACTCAAACCAACAACCATAGCAGCTGATAACCTACCATTTGAATATCTCAGTTTGTCTGCTGATGCCATCTCCTACCCAGTATCCATCTTAATAAACTGATCCATCTCTTAACAAAAGGTACTAGCAATCTGGAAAATTTCACACATCATTGCACTACACAAAGGGGGAAAATCATTAGAACTGTCCAATTATAGGCCAATAACTGTATTGTCACCCCACCTAAAGTTCTAGAAAGATGCATCCACTCGCAAATTTTGCAGTATCTCCTTGATAACAACCAGCTATCCATAGCCCAACATGGTTTCGGCCCTACCACAGCAGTACTACCGCCCTAATGAGTTTCACAGATATCCTTAATCAATATAGGAACAATGGTAAAATAGTATCTTCCATCTTTCTAGGTCTAGCAAAAACATTTGATACAGTCTCTCATAATAAACTTATACAAGTACTCTTAGAACTAAACCTTAGTCAATCCACAGTTACTTGGTTCAAAGACTACTTAACAGGGCGCAAGCAAATTGTAAAATGGCAACAAGGTACATCTCCTCTACTCCCATTTACTCTAGGTGTATCACAAGATTCCATTCTAGGTCCCCTCCTTTTTACACTTTTGACTAATAGTTTATACACTGCTTACCCTGGATGCTTCCCTAGTCCAATATGCAGATGATTCTACATTAATATGCACTGCATCAGCACTCCAACAGTTACAACAACTAATGCAACAGTCCTTCTCTGCAGTTGAAATATGGCTTTCTAAAGTTCAATATATTCTAAACCCCAACAAGACCAAACTCATGATATCCCAACTCACTAGAGATATAGATCCCTTCTCTTAGTTTAAGATCACATTTGCAAACAATACCACTATCTGTCCTGTTTCCCAGACAGACTAAACTTCTGGGTGACATTGTTAATGCTATGAAATTCGACCTACACATAGCCCAGATACTCAAGAAAGTAAATAAAAAAAACTTGGTACTCTTTACAGAAATAGACAATTCCTAACCAACAGCACAAAGGCAAGAACACACCTGATCTCCACACTGCTATATGCCTTACCCATTCTGACAAACCTAAAAAATCAGACCTAGCAAAATTAGATACCTGCTACAATAAGATTGCAACTTTAGACCACACCATTGTCTTGCATTCACAACAACTTAACTGGCTAGAACTACCCCAGCTCTAAGTTACTTTGCCTCATACACTTCTAAATCAACCTAAAAAAAAAAAACCTGCCCTGCAAAGCCTTCTACTCCCCTACACTAGTAGCTGGTCATTACACTCAAATAATCAATTTGTCTTAAAAGTTACCAAATCCAACAGTGCCGCTGCAGATTCTCTCTATTCTACATCCATAGCCAAAATTTGGAACTCATTGCTGACAGATTTACGGACAACTACAAACGCTCTGCAGTTTAAAAAAAAAATGTAAAATTCCATTTATTGAATACAAAGCTATGCTTATGCACTAACCCTGGATAACTTCTGAGTGCCTTCTTGCAACCCCCCCCCCCCCCGCTATCCAACTCCTCTATCCTTTCTTCCCTGTGCTTATCTTCTCCTCACCATCCATTCCTTCACACACATACATTCGCGGAGGCTCTCAATAAAAGTCTGCTCAAGCAACGGAGACCTCCAAAGCAGAAATGCATGCAACCTCCACCCCCCCCAACACAACCCAAATGACACATAGCCCACAAACTCAGTGTGCCACTAAACCACAGCCCATAAGGCATAACAACGTACCCAACACTCTAGTCATAGGTGACTCTATAGTCAGGCACACTGATGTTCTATTCACCAGGCTAAACAAGGAGAAAGTTACTGTCAGCTGCCTATCTGGTGCCCGGATCCGCCACATAACACACACACTCAGGTCACTCCACAACAAGTACAAATATGACTCTGTCATTGTCTGTATTGGTGTGAATGACCCGAGATGTACCTCCCTGGACTACATGAAAAGAGACATGGACGAGCTCTCCGATCTTGTAGCCAGGGTATGACCCTAGCCCTGAGTAGCATCCTGCCATCACCCAGAATGATACCACAGTACAAGGACAAAATGATTGACTTCAACAGTTGGCTAAGCTTCTGGTATTATTCTAAGGGGATCCAGTATTTGTCTGCCTGGGATGAAATGAACGACAGACCATGATGCTTTGCCAGAGATGGCCTGCACCTGTCACCCTTGGGATTCTGGATATTGGCTATGGCTCTTGCCACCCCTAGAGTCCCTTTTTTAGGCAAGTTCCAAATAACAAATTCACCACCGTAACAGGTACAAGCAAGCAAAATCTGAGGGTAATGCTACTCAATGCTGGAAGTCTAAACCTCAAAATGCATTCACTCGAGGCACTCCTTAAAATGGAGAACATCAACATCTGTGCAGTGACCGAGACGTGGTTCAAGGCTCCAGGGAGCACACCTGCATTACCAGGCTATAATTCATACCACACCTTTCGGCCACCTAACCTGGACCGAAACACTAAAGGTGGAAGCGTGTCCATATTCATTAAGGATATCCACACCTCTAGGCTAGTTGTTCAGCATACTGCATCCGAGATTATCCAAGTGCAACTAACTCTGGGCAAGACCACAATCCAAACTGTAAATTGTTACAGATCCCCCACCATGCCCCAGGATTCCCACTCCTCATTTCTTGATACACTGAAAAATATTAGGGTACAACCCAACACCCTAATAATGAAAGATTTCAACTACCCCACCATTAACTGGGAAAACTACTCTTGTACCAACTCTTTTGCACAACGTTTTCTGGAATTCATAAATTCCAACTCCTTGGATCAACTTATCCATACCCCCCACCAGGGGTAGTAATATCCTAGACCTGGTCATTACCAACATGGGTGATCGGTGTTCCACACCAGAGGTCAATTCCTCGTTGGCCAGATCCGACCACAAGCTAATCAGCCTAGACATCCACATCCTGCCCCTACCCCCCCCCATTAGGGAAACCACCATAAAACATTTTTCCAAAGCCAACTTCATGCTTTTTAAGACAGAAATGGCAAACTTCACGACACCCTTGCAGATAGACAATAAAGGTACGACTGCTGAATCCTACACAAATGCACTTTTTTAAGCACTTACACGAGTGCATGGATCATGTTATCCCTAACAGAACCAAGATGCTGTCCTCCAAAAAAAGGAAGCTAGTCTGGTGGTCCCCTGCCATAAACAAACTTTACAACAGAAGAAAGAAACTGTTGCAAAAAAGAGTAAAATCCCATGACTGGAAGAACTCCCTGGCCAGCCTCAGTAAGAAGCTGAGATCCCTCATAAAATCTCCAAAGCTAGTTATGAAAACAAAATTGCCGCTGATTCTAAAGACAACTACAAAGCATTCTATAGCTATGTCAAGAATCTCAATGGCAACACTCAGATCTGCTCTGAGCTGCAGTACAATGGCACTAATTATATAGAACCAACTGATATTGCCAACATCTTGGCAGATATGTTCAGTGCTGACTTTACCACCCCCCACCCCCTAAAGGGCCCATCTCTATTCTGGAAGAATGCAAAGTTCCTGTAATCATGGCTGCACAGGTAAAAAACACACTCTCCAAAGCCAAGAACACAGCATCCATGGGATCTGACAACATCCCAGCCTGTGTTCTACATGAACTACAGAATGAACTGGCACCCCACCTAAGCACCATGTTCAGTGATAGCCTCATCTCAGGCTTTGTACCCATTGAATGACGCACAGCGACGGTTATCCCACTCCACAAAGGGGGAGCCACCACAGACCCTGGGAACTACCACCCCATTAGCCTAACGAGCCTGGTCTGCAAGGCCATGGAACGTATCATCGTGGAACTTATAAACAAAGACATTGGTAATCTCCAAATTCTGGACTCCACCCAGTTCGGGTTTGTAAAAGGCAGATCATGTCTCCTACACCTGATTGACTTCTTTGAAGCAGTCACCAAGCTGTAGACGAGGGTAAGGTGGTTCACACAGCCTATCTAGATCTCACCAAGGCTTTTGACACCATCCCCCACTCTGGAATTATAGATAAATTCACTAAACTAGGTATAAATCCCTATGTCACAAGATGGGTTGCCAACTGGCTCACTGACAGTATCCACACTGTGAAAGTAGCAGACTCCAAATCCGACTTCAGGCCAGTGACAAATGGAGTACCACGGGGTTCAGTCCTGGGTCCTCTCCTGTTTGGTATCTACTTTTCTGAAGTACAGGCTAACACAGAAGGTCTTTGGCTAACGAAGTTCACAGATGACTGCAAACTAGGAGCCATAATTGAAACTCCTGACGATGTGGACATCCTACAAAAGGGCCTCACTGAGACAGATGCCTGGTGTCAAGCCATGGCCTCAAGCTCAATGCCAAAAAGTGCATTGCCATCCCCTTTGGTAAAAATTCTGTACCCACTCTGTACCCATGAGCTACCACATAGGTGGTAGTCTACTTAATACCGAAAGTGTGATGAGACCTTGGGACACAGGTGGACAGTTGTTTCTCCTTTGATAATTATATCGCCACAGTGGTCAGGAAATCCTTCTACGTGGCACACCTCATCACAAAAGGTTTCTCATCCAGGAAAAAGAGGTCATTGTTCCCTTCTACTCGTCACTCATTAGACCTGTTATAGAGTACAATCCCCTTTTTGGTATGTACCGTACAAGACCTCTATAAGAACTGGAAAGGCCACAGAAATACCTCACAAAGAGGATTACCGGCCTCAAGATGCCCTACGCAGACCGTCTCAAGAACTCCAGCTTTACTCAGTCCCATATTGCCTACTCAGAGGCGATCTCTGTCTAACATACAAAGCTATGTCAAACCCAGAGCTGTTGGACATGCTCCACTTAAAGAAATCCCAGTCTGTCCGAGCTACACGCAGTAGGGAACTAAACCTTGTCACCACAATAAACAGAACATGCTGGAGGGATAGATTCCTGTCCAGAGACTTCCCATACTCTGGAACAAACTGTCTATATCGAACAAAGCTCCTCATTAGCACTCTTCAAGAAAAATCTTGATGATTGGATGGGAAATAGGAAATTCACCCTGGGGATCACCTCTGTGGCTCTGCTTGACAGGGGCACACGAAAATAATTTTCTTGGGTGGCGAAAGCCAGGGTACCTTTTTGGCTAGGCTGTATAGGCCCTAGGGCCGATAGCTTAGTACCTACCTATGAACCTATGAATAATTAGTCTGATTTGATCTCTGCCCCCAAAACTTACAACAATTTTTCTTAGTTTGTAACTGGTCTATTTTCTCTTCCTGATAATATAGTATTATTTACCAGTGTTATCTCTCCATAGTTGTACACAAACATAAAGTATTTGGTAGATAGCCGTATTGCTATCCTCTACTATTAGAAATGCATATAAACCTTAGTCTATATATGTAAAATTGATGTATAATTGATGTATTAAGAACTCTGCATGTATTGCAGTGTACCTATGTTCTCTGTTGTAATGTTTTGATATTTTGTACAATTGCCCTGTTGTAAATGTGGAGCTTTTCTTCCTGGGCCTCCACTGAAAAAGGAACTGTATCTAGTAGGATTTTCTCAGTAAACAAATGTAAAAATAAAATAAAATAAATCTAAAAAAATGTGACATTCTTCTGAATGCTTAGGATTGCCAAGTGGATTAACAGAAGGTTGTGTCTGGGGCCAGGTAAGTTGACTGTGGAAGCTGAGATTTCACAGACGTTTGTATGATTACTAATGCAGAGTCTGTCCTCTTTCTGTGAGTAAACTTTGACAACTACTAGAAGTTATTCAGATGGAGAAAAACAGATACAGTCAGGGTTCTTTGGTATTCATAAGGCTCATTCTTGCAGTGTATTCCATTATACTTGGGAATTAGCTGTATGAGGGTGCCCATCAAGAACATCAGTAGAGTTCTCAATAGTAAAGGGGGATTAGCCCACACAATTTCCAGTTGTTTGTATCACCCCCCTTCTAGGCAACTTCTAAAGCAGATTAGTATGTATCTAATTTGACAGTGTGGGAAAATATCATCCTGTATTGCTGTTTCTTTTTATGTTGATTCCTAACAGTTTATATTAAGGGAAGGCAGGGGGATTTTAGAGATCTTTCAGAAGCAGCTCTCCCTGAATAAGATTGCCAGCTGGCTCGTGTGCAATAGACAAATTTCCCAGAAGGACTATTCCTTTCAGTCGATATTTACTTTGTTTAGAGAAAAGACCTATAGATTTCCCCTTGTGAGAGTTGTGCTTTATTTATTAAGAAAACGTTTCTCCATTGGGCCAGAAATCTGTCCTCCTTTAAACAAAAATATATTTTAGCACTAGCTCATGGGCTGTCAGCAAAAAAAAAAAAAACAGAAAATTACGTTGTGGAGAAATAAAGAAACCAAAGAAAGTAATGGTTAAAAAGAATCCACTGGCAGAAAACACACAGCTATTGTGAACCCGTCAGTCCCACAAGGGCCTTGTGAAGCCAGGCTCCAGTGAAGCATGCCATTATCTGCCCCAGCAATGATGCCTCTGCCTACCACATCCCCAGCTATCAAAACTCTTCTGATGGCCAACAACTGTTGTGGACATGTAGCAGAAGCCTGTCTTGTTCATAGGTTTATAGATAAGTACTAGGCTAGCTGCACATGTGAAGCATTTTTACCCTAGCTAATTTCTATTTTTTTTTTTTTACACAAGAAGCATCTTTATTAAATTATAACTTATGACATAGTCATACATTTATATAAATAAAAACAAACCATATTGACACAGTCTCAGCTGCAAGCATTTCACATCACAGATCGTATTGACGCAAATTTAGTTGCAAGCAATGTACAGCACTTATAATCTACCCAATCAGTGTCGGTCAAACATTGCTTAGCTCATTCAGATCCTGACTTATTTTAAACCTCATTCCTTCCTTGTAGGTACTGTTACCATAATTCCCATATTTTCATATGCAATTTGCTCCTGCCCATTTCTAAAGATCCCAGTTCCAGTTGTTTTATCTCTGTTACTATATTCACTACTACTAGTACAGTTGGTTAGGCTTTGATTTGCAGGGTACAAGGGAGTTACGGGGTTCACTGGAAACTTAAATGTACACGCAGCAGTCTCATCCAAATAGGAAATCTTAGTCCATTCAATCCAGCCACTATTTAATCGGGATAAACTGTGTACGACCTCTGCCTTTGTACTTAGGGGCATCCAGTCTTCTGCGTATATTTTAGCCTGCATAGTTACTAGTCTGAAGACAAGTGCATCAGTGCCCTAGTTTGTAAGCAGTAGCCTTATGGTTTGTAAACCCTTGTCCACTGACATCCTGCTGGTCAGCTTTTACTCTCTCCTTACTAACAGAGACTGACATTTACAGCTACTACTCAAACTGTTTCTTTATCTTATATTTTTCTTCACTTATACTACACTTGTTACTCTCATTATTTATATCCTCCTGTCTTTAGTGGAACTGCATGCCTTCAAGGAAGTCACCTTTTGTCTCCCCCTTCCTTTCTTATTTCTCCTTGCCTGAGACAGTTACTAAACCAATTTCAACTCTTAGCTAGTATTTGTGCACAGTCAACATTGATTCAGTGCATTCAACTGTCTCTTCAGTGTGTTTTTATTTTTGTGTAGAAATGCCCCTGCACACAAATGGATATGTATGTAACAGTGAAGTCTGCAGTTTGAACACTAGTCTGTGGGCTATATTTGTCTGTAAATTATAAATATTATGGCAGCCTAAAACAAAGAACTTTGCCCACTGTAGTAGCTCCATTTTCTTAGACCACAGAAGTCCCATTGGTACTGTCTCCTTTAACTGTGCTCAGTTCATTGTTTTAGCAATCCACTGTCTCCCTTCATCAAGTTTATTTCTGTTTTTTGTAACCACTTTTGAATTCTCAGCCACTGTTTTTCCAGAGCTGAACTACTGTATTAAGGCTTACTTTTTCTCATTGTTTTGCTGGTCTGTGAGGGTTGAGGTAGGATTTTGGATTTTACATTTCAAAGTACATAGAAACCTCCTTACATTACACAGTTCTTCAAACAGTTGAGTGCAATTTTTTACTGTTATTACCATTAGGTCAAGGTAATATTGGACTAACTCTCTTACTAAAACTGTGTCTTAGAGTAACAAAACCAAGACATTCATCTACTAGCACAGAGGCCTTTTAAACTGCATTGTTCCTTTTACTTATCTCTCACCAGATTTGTGGCTGTTTACGCTAAGTCAGCGATTGTTTTCTCTTTCTCTGCCCTTACTAACACTCAGGCTTACTCCGCTCCCCTACCATATCCTCAAATCCCACACCCCTCTTACTCTACATTCATACTTCCATAGCACCACCATCATGTTTCTCTAACCAGTGCCATCAGTTCCCTCTAGTAGGAAGACGCTCAATGCAATTACTGCCAGTAGTAACACCCACTCTAGTTCACACCCAATGCAATTACTGCCAGTAGTAACACCCACTCTAGTTCACACCCAATGCAATTACTGCCAGTAGTAACACCCACTCTAGTTCACACCCAATGCAATTACTGCCAGTAGTAACACCCACTCTAGTTCACACCCAATGCAATTACTGCCAGTAGTAACACCCACACTAGTTCACACCCAATGCAATTACTGCCAGTAGTAACACCCACTCTAGTTCACACCCAATGCAATTACTGCCAGTAGTAACACCCACTCTAGTTCACACCCAAGACGCTCACAAATTGTCTTAATCCTTGCCTCATGTAACTATCAAATTACATCTCTACAACCAACCCAATACCCTCCTAACATTTTTTATCCTCATTTACAACAAAGATTAAACCCAAGTTAAACAAGATGTTGCTAACTCAGATTATCTTACTATTCTTCCTCACTCTACTAGACTTCATCACCAATTATCAAATCTACCTCCTTCAAATACTTAGGACTTCAACCAATCCTCACAAAAAATGTCAACATCCATCCATCATGTCATTGTTGTCTCTACAAACAAACCACATCTGATTTATTTTTCTATAAATATCTTAAAACTAAGCTTCCAAATTTACAATCAAATATCAAACCAAGACCAAAATATAACTGGCCACACTCTTCCCTCTGTAAAATTCAATTCAGAAAATTAGCAGAGATATTCACCTCATCCCTGGTCCTACTGTACATAAAACCATCAGTTCTAACCCCAAAATAAACCATTCACCTAATACATCTCAGCAAAAAACAGAAACCAAACTCACCTTACTAAATATGAACGCAAGAAGTATGTGCAATAAAATCCATGACATACATGCCTACCTTGTCAGAAACATTCCTGACGTAGACATAGCTACTGAAACATGGTTAAAAAAAAAGAAATTAAGGATAATGGGATCACACCCCCAGGATGCAATATTCTTGGGCATGACAGACAAAACAAGTGTGTAGGTGGTGTAGTAATCATCTATTAAAAATCCCCCATAACCATTAACTTACGTCCACAAGAAATGCCCAAATTTAACAATGCTGAACTACTAATAACACTCCTAAAAATCAAAACTAGGAAAACTACATGTTTAACAGCAATTTATATACCACCAGGGAATAATGTTGATATTGCTATGAAAGCATCCCGTATTGGATATCCCAACAAATTAACCATGAAACTATAATACTTGAAGACTTAAATATAGACTGGAAACTCATAAATTACACTACCCTCAATGAATCCATAAACTTGTACAACTTCAGACAATTAATAACCACACCTATTAGAGTCAATAAAACTTGGAGACACTCAATATTAGATCGGATTCTTACAAACAAACCAGACAAGCTGACAAAAGTAGGCTGCCTCTCAGCACAAGTGACCACAGACCAACATATGCTGTTAGAACTCACCATAACCTAGATAAACATATTATCTATAATGAAATATGAAGTACAACCAATTTCAGCAAAGATATTTTCAGTGGAACACTAAAAAAATATAACGGAGATATACTTGGAATAGTGCTGCTAGATAACTGCTGTAGAACATTTTAATAACGTATTCTGTCTCGGATAGCATCCTGGTGCAGTAGTGATATCGAACTGAGATGGTAAAATATCTGTTAACTGTCTGATTTTTTTTGGCTCGTATTTTTGTCTTGTTCTTAGTACAATTTTTGACCGTCTCGTAATTCATTGAGGATTACAGCCAGGTCATACCATATGTATTCAGAAAATACTTGCTTATTCAAAACTTATGTTAACTAAGTGAAGTATATAATATATAAAATTATTCCTGATTTAGAGTTTTTCTTGTCATTTTTGGCATTTTGTCTGCTTCTTGAACAAAAAATGGGAGCTATGGCGTTAGGTTTGACTGGACATGTAATTCTCAAGAGTTTTCCTTTTATGTGCATTCTTGTTGGTGACTATTGGAAAATGTTATAGTTATTTTTATTGGTTGCTCTTTAGAGAGTTTGCACTGTGAATTTGTGTAAGCCGCCGTGGTGCAGCGGTAGCATTGTCACCTCAGAGCAAGAGGTTCTCCCATTCAATTCTCGGCTAGAGCGGCTTCTGTGTGGAGTCTGCATATCCTCCCTGTGGTCGAGTGGTGTTCGAAAGACATGCGTGAATGGCCGTGCCTTCGTTGAAGGTTGGGCGTCGGGCTGGACCCTCGGCACCGTAAAAATCTACTGCCAATCATTAGCGGACTGGAGTTCCACTGTGGTGACCCCTAACCGGGAAAAGCCGAACGAAGAAGATTCTTACAGACCTTAAAAATAATGTAGCACCAGTATGTAATAAGAGTGAAGTCCAACCACACACCATGGCTGACAAAGGAACCAAAAAAACATGAAAAAGGAATAAAGCCTGGAAAAACTGGTATAAAAATAGAACTCAAAATGCCCTCCGGCAATTTAGACATCTTGGAAACCTTGGAAAACTCCATGTCAAATAGGATAAGCAAACATACTGTACCAACCTACAAGACAAACATATAAACAGCCCAAAACTTATTTTGGTCATCACTAAAGTACTCCACCTTGGCCAGCTACCATCAGACTACCTAAAAATGACTGCAGAAGTCCTAGCCTTCCCTGTGTCTGTAGTAATTCATAGGTCCTTAGCAGAAAGATATGTCCCATCACTATGGAAAAAAATCCTGCATCATACCACTGCACAAAGGCAGCACATCTACAGAGCTTAATAACTACAGATCAGTAGCAATTCTCTTCCCCCTCTCCAAAATATTAGAGAAATGCATCCATATGCAACTGATGAAATACATAACATCAAGTAACCTGCTATCAGAAACAGAACATGGCTTTAGGCCCCAGCACAGCACAACTACTGCATTTTACCAATATAATAAACTTGACATAGAAACGATGGACTGCTTGTGTCTACCATGTTCTCAGACTTGTCAAAGGCATTTGATATTGTCTTGCAGCAGCAACAATGCTCTTTCGACTCTTCTCAGTAGGACTTTCACAATACTCCTTGTTGTAGTTCCTTAGTTACCTATCTGGAAGTCAACAAAGCTACTTATCCTTTTAAGTAGCTATGACAGGTGTCCCTCAGGGCTCTATCCTGAGTCCTCTCCTCTCCTGTTTAATATATTTATTAATAACCTCAACACACCTACTCACCATGCTAGTTTAGTTTGCAGATGAGTCAACATTAGTATGTGTGGCCTCAACAATAAATAAGCTGAAAGACATTACTCAAAAATCTTTCTGCTCTTGAGAAACCTGGCTAAAAGAATCAAACCTCCTACTCAACCCCAAGAAAACTAAGTTAATGCTTTTCACCTCAAAAAGCTGCCAAAATCAAAAGCAATCTTTTACCATAAAGTCCACAAGTAATGCTGTCATTGAAACTATAACTTACAGTAAACCTCTAGGCATTATAATAGATGACAATTTCAGATATGACCACCATATACTGCACACCATTAAATCTACACACCAGAAACTAGGCTCCCTTTATAGGATCAATGGATACCTTGCATATTCTGCAAGAAAAACTAGCCACTAGCTTCTTACTGCCAACTCTCTTATATGCCGCCCCTGTCCTAACAAACACAAACACTACTCAAAGAAAGAAACTTGCCTCCTGCTACAATAAAATAGTTAAATTTGCCACCCATCTCTCTCATAGGACCCACCATTGTCTTAGCTTAAAAGTAATTGAATTGGCTTGAACTGCTCAACTGTCTTAACATATTCACAACTGACTACAGCACATTCATCATCCAGTAAAATGCCCTGTGCTACTGCCCAGCAAGGGACCTCCTTTTTTTAGTAACAAATTCTTATTACTTACAGATAAGTCAAATAATGTTGCAGGAGACTCGCTGTACTTCCAATGCATTGTTGAACTCTGGAATAGTATCCTCATGCAAATAAAACTGTTAAGACAAACTCAGTACTTTTAAACCACTGCTTAAACAACATCTTAACCAATCCTGGTCCTGAACATGCTCATCACAGGGTTAAAACTTTTTCACTATATAATACTATACAAATACTGTCGTTAAACATAATATTCTCAATCTCTTACTGAAATGTCAAAACAATTTTTACACACAACTGCTGCCTGTACAATCCATTAAGTTGCATGTATGCTTTCTCTTTAGTAACTTCCACTTCTGTAAAATCTTAGAACGTGTATGTATAAATGTGAAACTACTGTTTGTGTATAAACGTAAGTAGAAGTTAACTACACTGTGTTTTACTAGAACTTATCTTCACCCCTGGCTTCCCCGGAAAGGGGTATTACCCAGTCAGATTTTCCCAGTAAACAAAGACAGTTAAATAAATGCATTTATTTTCTAGTAATTGCTTTTTTTGGCAGCAACTGAAATTAGACTTAGCAAGGCCTTACTGTGTCTAGGTAATTCCAATTCCACATCATAGCTGAGAAAAATCATTTACCTAGTTACACCAATTTGCTCACATAGTATTTCTGATAGAGTAGTCTGCAGGGAATCTTTAAAGTTTGCCAACTCATTACACTGCCAGAAAATATGTTCCCAGTTACCCTTTCTTCCCCATCACATCTCCAACATTTGCTGTTGACCTGTGGAAAAATTCTCTGGAGTATACTTGCGGTACAAAACTATCTATGAAAACATTTCCTATTTGGGAGACAGACATTTACCCCCCCCCCATTGTTTCTTAGTGAATTGCTTATCCTCTCTCTCTTCCCAATCCTTTCTAACCTCCTCTGATTGATTCTTAAAGTTATCATGCAATATTTTGTATGCTTTACAAATTATTCCTTTTTTAACAGCAGCTGTTCTAGATTTTAATAAAAACTCTGCCAGTGCTGACCATTCTTTTGGGACCCCCCCCCATTTCTTTCTGTTTGACTATACTCTGATATCAGTCCTTGATAGGGAAGGCAATCTGTAACCTAGAGTCCAAATACATTCTTGGCATCTTCCCATTCTATTACCTTTCCCTCTGTAGTTATTTGCTCCCAATACCTTGGTTCCTTTGCCAGTTTTATCTAATAAATTCCAGTCCCCTCTTGCCTATCGTCTGTATCCCTAGTTGCAGTCATCCCTATCAGCAGAATCTTTCTCCATTCCCATGTTGACTTAGTTCTTAGAATACTTTCTGCTATTTTATGAATGTAATCTGTATGATTATTGTTATTCTCCTTAGAGGTCTGCGTCCAAAATCACAGTTTCTCATTGTTTCTTGAGTGTCCCCCCATTTCATCATTATCCTTTTCCACTTTGAATTATAGGTTTCTGCTTGTGCTATGTATAGGAGCCTTAACTGTATAGCTCTGAAATACCCATTCAAATCGGGCAGTCCCAAGCCACCTTGTTCTGTTGGAAGAATCTGCTTATCCCACTTGACTCGTGCTGTCTTCCCCACCCAGATAAATCCTTCAGCTATTTATTAACTGCTATCCACAACTTATACTCCGGTCAGGCATATTTTTATCAACCAGAGGAGAAGACTAAAGGGAATAAAAACATTTTAACTGCTTGTATCTTACTGTCCATATCCATATAACAGAGTTTCCAATTTCTCAGTTTATTATCTTTTGTTTGCTCTCTTCTCACATATTTTAGCTTCCACACTGGAATCATTTTTAATCCATACTCTTAAGTACCTCATTTTATCTTGTCCCCATAAATTTGGATATTGCTGAACCAGTTTGTGTATGGGTATGTAATTTCCCACTATTGCCTTTGTTTTAGCTTCATTAATTTCATATCCCAAAAGGATTTGAAACTTCTTAAAATGTTCAACAACACTATTGTGTCCTTTTCTGGTTTTATCAGGTATATAATGTAATCTGCAGATAGACCCAGCTTTTCTTGACCAATTATATCCTTGATTTTCGAGCGTCTTATTTTCTTTGTCAGTGGTTTTAAATATAATGCAAATAACAAAGGGGAAAGAGGGCATCCCTGCCTGGTTCCTCTGCTCAAGCAGAAATTATCAGAGAGGAAACCCACCCACTTTAATTTTCACCGCCTATTCCTCATATATCCTCCTAGTCAACCATATAATTTAATCAAGGAGTGAAAATGCTTCCATTGCCCTGCTCATAAAGTCCCAGCTTACTCTGTCAAATACTTTCTCTGCTTCAAGACCCAAAAACAACAGTGGTATTTTCTTACATTCTGCTTCCCTCTGGATCATCAATGTTCTGTTAATGTTGTCAAATGTTTGCTTTACCTCCATAAAATCACATTGATCCATATCCACCAATTTGAGCATCACTTTTGCCATTCTTTTAGCCATTATAGACATAAACATTTTATAATCCTGGATTAGTATTGAAATGGTCTTGTATAAAGGTGGATCTGATGGATCTTTACTCTCTTTAGGTATTACAGCTACCACCACTTTCTTCCAGGATGTTGGTACTGCTCCTCCTCTTAAAATACTGTTAAACAAAACCTTCCAGATCTTTCAGTTTTTTCCCTCCTAGTCTCCAAACTTCCACAGGAATACCATCTATTCCTCAGGACTTTCCTGTAGATTGATTATAGATCACCATTTTATCTAATCTCCTATCCTAACTGTTAGTAATTGAGCTTCATCTACCTCTAATCTTGGCATATTTAATTCTTCAATAAACATTCCATTTGTACATTTTCTTTATTTTCCATATTTATCTGCTTTATACAGACTTTCATAGAATTTCTGAAATATTTCTAATACGTATAGGTTCATAGGTGTGTACTAGGCTAACTGCCGTGGAGCCTGTATAAGCATAGCCTAAGAAGATTCCCTGGCATCATGCCGCCCAAAGTTAGTTCCCAGTGGCCCTGTCAAGCAAGGCCACTGAAGTGATCCCCGGGGTGAACTTCCTATTTCCCACAAATTAATATGCCGAGACAGCCCCCTATTGTATTGTTCTAGTCACACCTGCTCAAACAACATTGTTACAGCTAGAGCTAAATTTACATTGTAATGACACTTGTCACCAGTTTGTATATATAACTTAGCAAATATTAATATCTTTCATTTCACCCTCTTATGTTATTGGAATTACTGTGTAGGCCCTTCATTTCCAAGGCCTATTCTAAAGGATCTCATGTTATCTTCCTTGTTGTAGGCTCCCTAAGCTTGGTGACACCTGTTTGTACTTTCTGTTGCCTGAGTCATTGTGCTAAAAGTTTTTGTGCTCTAAAGTTATTATCAGCTATTATCTAAACTCCTGCATATTATCGAGGTAATTCTCTCTTTTCAACAGATAAATGGGAAAGCTCCAGTGTCGCATTTTTATTTCATTGTCCTGTGTTTTTATTTTAGTTATTACTGGCGCATGATCTGAAATAGTTATTGGGTGCATATCAAGACCTTCAATTAAATGCACCTGTTCCTGTGAAATGTAAATTCAATCTAGCCTAGCCCAGCTTTTGTATCTTGGAGAATAATATGTAAATTCACTGTGAACTCCTAGTACTGAATTCACATCTTCCATGCCAAATGTTTTTGTAAATTTCTTCAAAAATCTACCCTCCTTTGTTATATTCCCTTCTGGACCCCACAGACACATCATCACTGTTGCAAATCAAATTCCAATCCCCACCTATAAGCAATATTCCTTGCTGAAAGCTGATTATTTCTCCCAGAATTCAGAATTCTCTTAAGCAGTTTAGGTGGATTATAACTCAATGCCAGTGTAATCCTCCTCACTTACCAGTAGCCCCTTAGTACTAAAAATCTACCATTATTATCTTTTTATCCTCTTCTATTAATATAAGTACCCTTCTTTTACTTTGCCCCAGGTATTCCACTAAATAACCATCCTGAAAACCTTTCTTGATCAAATTCACGTTTACTTTTTTCCAAGTGTATCTCCTGTATCATAGCTATTTGTACTCTACATTTTTTTAATATAGTTCACTACTCTTTCTTTCTTGTATTCATCTCTGAGACTGTTCACATTTAAAGACATTCTAGAAAGCATCATTGTCTTAAAGTTGTTATTCCCACCTTTTATGTATAACTGCTTTTTGGTAAATGTCTAGTTTCAGCTTTTGTGTTATATGCATAACCTGTTTGGCAGGTTGATCTTTTATATGGTTGTTTCTTGTCATGTCCATTTGAGCCTATATCACATCTTACAAAACTTTTTGTTTTATTGAAAGCCCTGAAAAACACACACGCATGCACACACACACACACACACACACACACACACACACACACACACACACACACACACACTTACAAAATACCTCCCTAAAACCTATTAACTTAATAACACACAAAATTACATACATCTTCAAATGCTGAAGTTTTATCCTTCTAATAGGAACAAATGTTCCAAATGGACAGCCACACACACACAGACTCAATATAACCTAAAAGAAAGGTTATCCATGCTGAGATGCATGGTGCAGCCTGTGCTTCTACTAAGTGCTGTCTGGTTTTGTCTTATCTTTATAGCTCTCTCAGCTGGGAAAACACTTGAATGCTTTCAGAGAGCATTATCTCCTAGCCATTTCTCTTTATCATATTGTCTCCTAGAAACAAGAGAACCAGATACAAAATTGCTAAGCATACATTTATGTACTGGAAGAAAGCCTTATAATAATAAATATTCTTTTTTATTTACTTGCTTTCTCTTGAAACTTGTTATTAGATCAAGTTAAGGGACTTAATCCAGCCATTCCCCTATGAAAGAACAAGAAAAAGCACACTGTTTTTTTTCTTTTGTCATGCTCTTTTTCACCAGACTTTTTCTCCTTCTTCTTTTACATTGCAGTGCCTACATTTCTTAAAACTGAACAAGTGAACAAGGAGAAAGAGAGAAGGGAGAAAAAAAACAGGAGCACCTATTTACATTAGAAGTAGAATCTTTATCATTTGGCTCCCCACCAGAGGATGTACCCTTCGGGAAACATTCATTCTGTTGATGGAACATTTTAAATGAAGTATCAAGGAACTCATGTAGACACACACAATGTATCTGGGGCTCCTGGACATGTAGGGGCCTAGACCTGCAGTAGTAGGACTCATCCATGCATTAGAAGACGTGCTTGAAAATAAGTCATGAGCCATATTCCCGGCCTTAAGCCCATAAAAAGCCTGATAGATCATGCACTGACAAAATACAGGGTCCAGGAACTTTTCAGATATCTATACAGAAATGTTTAGCTGACCCTGGTGTTGTACCTCTAGATGATGCAAGATTGTATAAGTTGACTCAAGGTCTAAGAACTCTTCCAGATGATTTTGAGAGTAGATTGTTGGACAGTTTTGGAAAAAAGATCTATACATCCTCTTTGGTGGCCATTAGGTTGATCAGTTTCCAGATGCACATGCTGTTGTACAAAGCTGATATCATTAAATAAATGGTGGAAATTATAGCAGATGTATTTGATGGACCACTTAATGGAAGGTCATACAGGCTATCACACATAACTGTCAAAGCAGGCTGGCACATCAGAGTTAAACAGACATACCAGACCTGCAGTACAGCCATTACCAGAGAGTATTGAAGGGTAACTTACATGTGTGCTTGAAAAAGGAATTACTTTTTGGACCTCCTTTCTCAAGAAATACTTAAGACTGGATAAGGGAAAAGGAATTAGTTCCCCCTCAGCCAAGAGCACCCCCTACTCCTAATTCTGCCATTCACCTCCTCACTTCCTTCCCCTTCTGCCCCCCATCACCTCCTAGGAGGGAAGATTCTCACATCTCAAGACAAAGTTTAGTCAGATGCGAGATCTGTTGTTTAAGGAAGGCACTTGTCAGTTTCAAAATTGGAGTTCAGAGCTTTCCCACCTTTTTTAAGAATGCCTGCTTTGACAAGGTCTCCCTAGAGCTACCTTTTTGAAACAGCAACAAAGTATATTTTTTTCAATATATTGTACTTTTTATCTTTTTGATGTTTTTTTTTCAGAGTGGGAGTTGCCCTCCCTTGGACATGGCCTGAGTGGAAAAACTAGGTAGTGGATGAGGAGCCCCCTCTCCCCAACAATATTCCGCTCCAAACATGTTTTGATGGATTTCAACTTTTCAGACAAAAGTCTTTGCTTTTAAAAGTTTTGAAGGGCTGTCCTTTACCTTGTGTGGGTGGCTTCTGTGAAGAAACTGTAGTAAGCTGAAATAAATTGAATCTTATCTTTTCATAAAAAAAAAAAAAAAAAAACTGTAGTTATTGTAAATCTTGCAGCATGTAAAATGTATAACATTTGGAATGTAAAATGTGAATTATGTGAATTATGTTGAATAATGTTATTATGTTGAATTATGTTGAATAATGTAATCATTTTCTCTGAAAATGCAGCAAGACTATTTAGAAAAAAAGTTAAATTAACTTCTAAGGTATGTACACATTTTAGCTTAAAAAAATTACCTTATTTGGACAGTAGCTTGTCGGCCAAGAATAATTTAAATTGAGAAACAACTGCTACTGCCTGGGACTCTTAAGCAAAGAAAGACACTAATTTACAGTTTCACCTCCTGAGTGCAGGGGGTATTGCATCCGTTGGGAGATTTCCAGCTGGAAGCCATAGTCTGTGATGATTTACAACCATTGCTTTTATTTCTCAGCCACAGGTAGATAGAATCAATAAAGTATTTAGCTGCTGGAAGAGGCTGTCCCTGTTCCTGCCAGCCTAACAGAAGCAGGGTAAGTATAAGTTTGTTTTCCCCAGTGCTCTTTTTACCAAGCCCTCAGTTGCTTGTATGAAACTCTCAAACTTGAGACAGTAGTAGAAAATATGTGACCAGTCTTCTAAGACACCAGTATTACAACTCCAGCAGTTGGAAACCGTTGCTTGGAAATTTTTTTTAAGTCTAACCAATCTGGAAAAGTACTTGTGCAGACATTTCTACCCAAAAAGTTTAAACTTGTGCACCGTGTGGCTTTATTAGGTAATATCAAGCAGTGTACCCATGACTTTTCCTCTAGAGAGGCTTCCAACATTTCCTCTCAGTCTTTTCCTACTTTATCTAGGAAAGGGGAGCTTCACAATTATTAGGGTCTTATGCCAACTTGACATCATACATTTCCTTGTCACGCCCTGTTGTCTGATGTGTTGCATCTCAGCCAGCAAATATGAGTTTCTTTATATTTCATATTTGTATCTCACAGACTTTCTTCCACGGTCAAGCCTGAGTAAAATAGCTGGTAACCAGGGGTGGCTTGTGCTATAGGACTGCAGCCCTCACATCTAGAAAGCAAAAAAGTAAAGAAACACACCAACTAAGTACAGAAAACATGTTTACGATCGCTGCAATTCCCTGAAGTGCTCCGCGCATGCGCACACACACAGGAACACTCTCAGACTGCTTTCTCAGCAGTCTAGATAGGGGGAAAGGCATCTCTGCCCTGCAGATGCCCAGCAGTCTGTGCGGTGGTTATGTCACAGAATGGAGGCACTCCGGACTGCAGCAGCAGGCTGGACCAATCAAGGTGCATTCAACTAGCACAAGGTGCGCTGGACCAATCGCGCTGCAGCTAATGTACACAGGAGGACTTCAGTACCGTGGGCTCAATGGATGTGTTCGGATATCATAGAGGACTGGTGGCTCAATGGATGTGTTATGCTTGGGCTCGTCGGCAGAGATGAAGGTGAGCTTTGTGTGTGTGTGTGCGTGTGTGTAGAAAATGCCCCATTTGCTATATACAGGTGGCTAGAGAGAACTCATGGTGGTGTGGTAGGGAATACCTCAGGCTTGAACCCTGTACCTTGTATGCAGGTGGCAAGGGCCTGAATTCCCTACCCACCATGAGTTGTAAAAAAATTTGCAGATTTTTGCCTCATATTTGTTCTGTTCCTCATAAAATCTGTGGTTTCTATATTTTTGTTATTCAGTCAGTGGTGCAGTCAGTGGTGCAGGGGTAGTATTGTTGCCTGACAGCTACAACTTCTTTGGTTTGATTCTTGGCTGGGATGCCTTCTGTGTGGAGTCGGCATGTCCTCTCATCTTACAAAGGCATGTGTCTGGAATGTTTCTCCCTGGAGCTGTGCTGAAAATTGGCTTTTGTTCCAAGTCTGACATTCCTGGTTAACAAATGTTAAATAAAAATAACAGGCATTTGAATTTCAGACTTCATATTCTTCAGAAAGTACATGGTAACACAAAACCTTTTATTCTAGCAATTTTCTACGTTTATAAAATGGATATTTGAAATTTGTCCCTATTTTTTGGACTGTATTCCCCCATTATTGGCGTCGTCCAGGTTTTTTGTGCTAAGGTTGAGATGTATGGTGAGAACTGAATTCACTAAATGGTAGCCATTTAAGTTTCAGTCTTCCTCTTTTTCACAAAACAGCTGATTTGGCATAGTGGTATTTTGCTCTGACTGTTTTGCACAGGTTCCTGGGTTCCAGACTTGGCAGTGATATGTCTGGTGGTAACACGGCATTTTATTCTAGCAACTCTCCAACATTATTATAGGTTCATAGGTTGGTACTAGGCTATCAGCCCTAGGGCCTATACAAGCCTAGCCATAACAATTCCCTGGCTATTTCTTCCCACACTATTTACTTCAAGCAATGTTTAAAATGTGTCCCTGATTTTTGGGCTTTTGCCCCCCCCCCCCCCCCAATAAATGTTGGCTTCTAGATTTCTTGTGCTGCAAAGTTCAGAGGCAGCTGAGTGTTGAGTGGATTTTACAAGGAGCTGAGAGCTGCAGGGGAACAAAAGATTAGTGCTGCTTATGCCAAGTCTGCTTGTATTGTTACTAGCACAACAGGTAGTGTACTTGCTTTTGATGCAGAAGGCTGTGGGTTCTACTTCCACAGTAGATAGATGCATTGCTGATACTGTACTGTGTTGTAAAGGGGGGTGGATGCTGCAGTCCTTTTTGGCGAAGATGCCTAGTAACTATCAACCTGTTATCAGTTTGCCATCCATTCCCTATTTCAATATTACTAGCTTATCATTTTTTTAATGCAGCATAAGCAATTTATTCCTCAAGGGCAACAGGCACTTTATTTGTAGATGAAACAATGAAATATATAAAGTTGTTTGCTAGCAGCAACCTCTTCATTAGTTACAGATTTCTTTAATGTGGAATTATTTAGATGACTTTTACTACTTCAGAGATTGTGCATATTTACTTATATTGGTGGACTGTAGATGTCTGAGTAGACTTTTATGATGGAAATGTTCTGAATTGGGCAGTTTTGTCATTATTGGTGCATGCATTTTGTTTCATTGTGTACTGGAAAAATGTTCAAAACAATAAATTTAAAACGCCCTCTAACAACTGTACTGTATTGTACAAGGAATATAATTTAATACACTCAGGAAGGTGTATCAAAGAGCACGTGTATGTTTCATGTGCAAGAGGCCTATGATTTGAAAACAGCCCAAAGTTAATCTTTATCTGCCACTGTGAAAATGTATTTTCTTCGAATGTGGGTTTCAATGCTGTTTCAATGAATGCGAGTTTCAAGGGCAGAGAAGTTTTAATGCCAAGTCTATTTTCATTGTGAGACTGCATTGTTTTGTTTAGCAGATATTTTTAGTGTTTGTGCTGTAAAATGCAAAATAAAACTTTCAAATGAAATCCAAATCATTGCAGAAGTAAAGCAGTATGAACATTAGTGTTTATGGTAAATGGGGCGAAATAACCAAGGAATGGGGCACTGGAATGGCTGCAGGGGAGAGGCTCCATTCGATCATGATTTTGTGAGGGGGGAAGGGCAGCAAACACAAGACAGCCCCGGCTAAACTGTACATCTCAACTGTCCAGATTTTTGCTTTTTATTTTTGGTTTGTTCCTCATAAAATTTGTGGTTTTCTGGCAAATCATTTAGGAATGAAGTCACTAAATAATGACAGACATTAAGTTTCAGACGTCATAACCTTCAGAAAAATGCATGCTAAAGCAAGACATGTTATTCTATTAACTGTCTGTTATTCTATCAACTGTCTTAAGTTTATACAAGAGCAATTTTTAGTACTGTTTGTATGTTCCCCCAATATATTTGGCCTTGTCCAGATTTCCTGCATTAAGAGGTTGAGAGGTACGTGCAAATAAATCACTTTATAGAATTAGGAATATCCAAACCTCTCAACTGTCCCCAGTTTGGGCTCAAAATGTTGCTCTCCCCCTAATAATCCTTCCGCAAAATAGCAATTTTGGAAGAAAACGTGGAGGGTTTACAATTATACAGTGCTGTCTTGTATCCTTTCCATAGATGGTTAGATACACAATAATGTAATGCTAAGTAATGATATTCAGGAATAACCACCCTGGCTGTCCTTTGCATTCCATCATTTTATTAGGGCAAACATTTTATATATTCCTCATCTCCCTTGTACATGGCTACAGTTTCAGTAGTGTAACTGGTATTGCACTCACCTTTGGCACAAAAGTCTTGAGGGTTTTATTCCAACACTGGATACTACTGATATTCTTGTTTATTTACTAAGGACCTAATGGATAAAGGTGCACATCGACTGGCTGTGGAAGTTTTCCAGAAAGCAACATTGTAGAAGCAGTGCGAGATTTTACTCGGTAGTGGGTTTGCAGAGTACCCAAGTTGGGTAGAAAGGTTTTGTAAAGGCTTTGGCTTGTTTGTTGTGGGCACAGAAAGGAGGCCTGATTGGAACGCGCCGAGTGAATGAAAGACAAAAAAATTGTTGGAAGTCGGCAGGTGATTCAGAGTTCACTGTACCTTATCAGTGCAAACAGTTTTCGGGATTCCGTATTTAATAGAAGTCGGGTGTGTTCTGAGAAGTAATATAGAGAGACTGGTGTATCTTAGTTGTGTTTTCGCCGTCCTGTTTGCTTTATACCTCTCCTGTCAGTTGGCAGAATGCTGAAACTGACCTGAAGACTACTTGCACATTTTCAGTGTTTATTGCTGGATTTATCTATTTGGAGTTACGTGGTGTGGAATAGCTTATCACTGCAGGGCCATTTTTACAACATCGGAAACCAGTCTGGAGACCAGCGAATGAGTGAGAGTTGGGCTTTTATCAACATCTCTACTATATTCTGCCTAAGTGAATTTGAAAACTTTTTTTTTTTTTTCATTTGACCAAAAGAACTGGCTCTTAAATATCGGCAACATCTTGGCGTTTATTGCTGGCTTTAGTTACTTGAATTCATGAAGGCTTGGGACAGTATATGACTGGTGGGTTGTTTTCCGTTTGTAGATACTGGGCACAAGTTTGGAAACTAGCAAACGGACTGTATAAATGTTTTTTTTTTTTTTCATCGTCGTGCTTGGTGAACTCTAAAAATGTTCTTATTCAACTAAACAACTGGCGCTTATTAGAGACTATCTGATTATAACATATGTGGTGACACATGATTTTTTGAGGGATATATTGAGTCTGTCATGTTTTATTGTTATGCTATCTAAATATTGTTTTTGCTGTCACTTTTCTAAATGGGACTAGAACCGCCATTTTGTTTAGAATTTACGAATATGTTTTCTGACAAATAAGCATATACATGGATTTAACTATGTATCTGAAGTAGTTGACTTCATTCATTCTGCACTTATGGGTATAGGGATCCGAGCCGGCAAAACTTTTCAAGCATCAGCTCCAAGCTCCTCCCTTACCTATATTACATCACTTCCTCCTATCTAGCCCCAGATCTCATTTGCCACTCTAAGAGTCAGCATCGTGGTCTCTGAGCTCTAAGCAAGGTGGTAAGGTTTTTTGGTCTTTTTGGCAGTAGTTGAGTGTGAGTACCTTTCCCTTTTTCCTCCCTTCAAGTTGGTCATCGTGTTAGTTGTAAAAAAAAAAAAAAAAAGTTAGCTTTAAGTGTTTTGTTTTGTGATACTGGTTTCCTGCCTAGGCCCAATCCCTGTTAAGTGTGTGTGTGTGCGAGTGGGCCGTTAGGGCTTGCACTGTTTCTACTATGGCTGAACAGCCTAAGGTTCTATTTAAGAAGTGCACAGAGTGTTGTCATAAGCTCTCACCAGCCGATGGCCACACTCTATGTGTTCTGTGTTTAGGGGTCACCCATCTGTTTGCATCCTGCGACATTTGTTCAGGCTTTAACCCCAGGGCATTTGAAGGATCGTCGGGCTAAGCTTGTGGCTAAGGGTCTGCTGCCAGCTTCTGCCCTGGAGTCTGCCTCGGTCTCCTCCCCAGCCATTGACACTGTGCAGGCAAGGACTCAACCTCCCGCCAGGCCTGCTTCGTCGGAGTCGTCCCAGAGAGGTAGTGTCAGAAGGGAGAAGGAGAAGCGCCACAAAGAGAGGGACAGGCCCTGGAAAAGATCACCGGACAGGGAGTCTTTCTCCAGCCCCTTTTCAAAGGTACCCAGGTCTCGATCTCCTCGGCTCCACTCTCCCCGTTTCTCACCGGAGCCGAAGGAGTCTTGGGAGCCGAGGCACTCCCCTCAGATCCAGCCCAGACCCGAGTCGGTCGCTTCCTCCAGGTCGACTCTGAGCATCTCCAACCTTGATATGGACAGGCTAATAAGGAGGTTCATTCAGAACCAGATTCAGATGGGGGTCTTACCAGGGCCCTCTCCCATTGGAGAGGGTCCTCCTCCTTCAACTATGTTCCATCCTATTGCTCCTTCCCCGATCCGACCTGATGCTTCAGGGTTCTCGGGTCCGAGACCTTTTGGAGCTGTTGGGTCGGCGCCGATGGTTCTAGTGTCCTCAACGCCGGCCATTACCTTGAGTTCCTTGGATCCGATCTCTGATCCGGGGAACTCTCAGAGCCGTGGTCGGGGAGTCGGACCCGAGGGTCGAGATTTCGCTCTTTCGGATCCCATCCTCGGTGCCCGGACTACTCCGCCGTCGGCTCCGATCCCTGCTTTGGTGCCAGGGAGAGCCTCATCTTTACGTTATACGGAGGTGTGCTGTCCATCGTCATTCGGGGCAGTGGAAAGGGTTCTCTCCCAGGGGTTGAGACCACAGCTCACCTACTCTGATCCTACTCAGACCCCTCTGATTTTGGATTCTGCTCCCATTACTCTGTCGCAGGGACAGCCCATGCCAAAGCAACCCCAGGTTGTTCCCCTCAGGGAACCTCCGGAGGCTTACGAATCCCCTCCAGAGAGTCCCACTGGAGAGGAACCTCGTAAGCGCAAGTGTAAGAGGAGGCACTTGGACTCCCCTGAGTCCATTACCACTGATAAGGACTTGGATGAAGGAGAGGGTTCCTCCAGATCAACTACCAAGGACGTCTCGTTCAGAGACATTATGGAGATCCTCCGCCAAAGAGGAGGTTGGTCAGCCCCCAAACCCTCTGCGGAGGAGTCTGTATTCCTGGAGGCCTTTGGTGCAGGCCCATCTACTTCCTGGGTCTCCCCTCCAGCGGACCCTTTGGTGGACCTTAACACCACTAGGGCATGGAAGGATCCTGACAATACAGCCTATACCCAAAAGGCTAGACAAAATTCTTTCCCCGCCGTCAGACAGGTAGGCAGGCATGGTCTAAAGGAGTCCCGGTAGACGCTTTGGTGGTTGCAGCTGCCACAAAGAAGGAACTGGCACAGGAGAGTTCCTCGGTTAATCCACCAGACAGAGTCTAGGTCGATGGATCGTTTCAGGAAGCGCATGTACTCGTCAGCAACATTTTCTATTCGTGCGTTGAATTACTTGGCACATGTTATCCGACTGCAGAAAGACCTTATATCGGAATTAACTGAGTCGCCCCCAGAGTCTCTGTTGCAGCAGGACAAGCAGTCTTTCACTGTGAAGATGACCACACTGAAATCAGTGACTAATACCTCTATGCGTCTCCTCTCTCATGCTACGGAGGGAGCCACTGGGGCTGCTGGTACAGGCGTTGCCTTGAAGCATCACGCCTGGATCAGGTTGTGTCAATTTGCGGACCCCTTTAAGGCGTCTTTCATCAACGCCCCTTTCGATGGATCATCCCTATTTGGGAAGACTGTATGTGACACACTAACCCAGATTGAGAAGGATGGAAAGACTTTGTCAGCCGTCGGAATCCGCTTCTCTAACCCCCAGATGTCCTATTCCAGGAACCAAAAGGGGCAAAAGAAGATGTGGTTCTGGAAATCACAGTCCTTTCGTGACACTGAGGGGTATTCGTCCCCCAGAGGCAGAGGGGGACAAGACCGACGCTATCCCAGAGGCAGAGGGGGTCCCAGAAACTTCGGGTCTAGGGAACCCTTTTCCGACGGACCTGCACAGCAACCCTGAGGGGTTGCCTGGCTGCTCTACTCTGGAGGCAGTCGGGGGAAGATTTTCCTTACATCCAGCGGCATGGGAGTCCATTACTGCAGACCGCTGGGTGTTAAACATCATATCCAGAGGATATTCTATCCCCTTCATTTCATGTCCCATTACGCACGCCTTCCAAATGTTCCACCTGCTCACAGGTAGGCTGCAGCTTTAGAGGTTTCGAAGCTGCTACAAAAACGAGCCATCAAACCGGTCCCCCCAGATCAATCAGGCATTTACTCCAAGTTCTTTTTAGTGCCAAAGATGATGGGGGACCTCAGGCCCATTCTGGACCTGTCTATCCTCAACCTGTCGGTAGAGAAACAAAAATTCCGAATGGTCACTCTACAGTCCATTCTACCATTTCTGAGAGAATGCGACTGGATGTGCTCGTTAGACCTCCAGGACGCTTACTATCACATCAAGGTCCACAGGAGCTCCAGGAGGTTTCTACGCTTCCGGCTAGGGGCCAGTCACTTTCAATTCAGAGCCCTACCCTTTGGTCTCACCACAGCCCCCAGGGTGTTTACCAAGGTTATGGCGGTCGTAGCAGCTCACCTGAGACTTCAGGGCATTAAGGCTTTTCCCCTACCCAGGGCATTCAGGCTTTTCCCCTACCTAGACAACTGGCTCTTCACTGCATCCACCAAACGTCTCTTGTGTCAGGCCCTACACTACTTCCTCGGTCTGGCTCACAAGTTAGACGTCACGATCAATATCAACAAGTCACACCTGGCTCCGGTTCAGATCATAGACTTCATTGGGGCAAGGTTGGATTTGATTCGGTCAAAGATTTTTCTCACCCCGGAAAGGATAGAAAATCTCAGACTCCATGTATAGGAGATCTTGGATCACTCGGTAGTCAAAGCAGCCGATGTTCTCAGGACCCTGGGTTCGATGGCAGCCGCAATCTCTATCCTCCCTCTTGCACGTCTTCACATGAGGGTCCTTTAGTTGGAATCTGGTAGTTCAATGGTCCTGGCTAGACCTTCCGATGGATTTCCACATCCGAATCAATTGGACATGCAGAACGTCACTACAGTGGTGGCTTCAATCGGCGGACATTTTCGCGGGGTGCAACTTTCTAGCCCCTCCGGCTCAAGCCACGGTGACCATGGACGCTTCCCAGCTCGGGTGAGGGGGCACATCCTGGGAAGAATGGTCCAAGGCACGTGGTCCCCTCCAGAGACCAAGCTACACATCGGTGTCTTGGAGATGAGGGCAGTGCTTTTAGCGTTGAGAGCCTTCCACCCTGTCCTACCTCCAGGGACGGTAGCCATTCAATCAGACAACATGTCTGTAGTCTGGTATATAAACAAACAGAGAGGGACCTGATCCTACCCCCTTTGTCGCGAGGCCATGAGGGTTTGGGAGTGGGCCATATTCACCAGCCGGTTTTTCATAGCAACGCATATCCCGGGATGTTCCAACATTCTAGTGGACAGTCTCAGCAGGGCAATCCTTCTGCCTTACGAGTGGTCTCTGAAACAATCAGTGGCGGAGATGATCTTCCTTGTTTGGGGTCAGCCTTGCTTCGGTCTCTGCGCATCTCCTTCCAACACGAAGTGCAGCAACTTATTCGCTCTGATCCCCCCTCCGGGGGATGTCCCCAGGGATGCTCTAGTCCATGCTTGGCCTCCTAGGCTACTGTATGCTTATCCCCCGTTGCCTCTTATTCCGAAGTTCCTTCAGAGAGCTTGCCGGCTGCAGTGCAAAGTCATTCTCATAGCTCCCTTCTGGCCACGTCAAGTGTGGTATCCCTTCCTGTGGTCTCACCTGTTGGTTCCTCACCCGTCTGACTTGCCCCTGCCCACCCTGGTCAGTCTCAAGCTGACGGCGTGGCTGCTCCAGTTCCCATGATCATCAGGACTCCCGGACTTTCGTCCCCTGTTAAGAATATTCTGGTAGCTTCTCTTAAATTAAATTTAAATTCTCTTAAAGTCTCCACTAGGAAACTCTACAATAGCAAGTGGAGACGTTTTTGCGTTTGGGCCTCTCAGAGCAATCTGAACCCATTTACAGCCCCTGTTCTGGTCATACTGGATTTTCTGGCCGATCTTTTTCGATCAGGCGCTAGTGCTTCCAACATCAAGGTTCAGCTGGCTACCATCTCTAATTTTCATGTGGGTGAAAATAAGGTTGCTCTGGCTTCTGCCAAACTGTGTAAAGCTTTCCTGAAGGGCACTTTTTTATTGCGACCACCAGTTAAAGAAACAGTGCCCCTCTGGGATCTGACTTTAGTCCTTCAGGCTTTGACCTTCCCCCCCTTTTGAGCCAGCCGGTTCAGTTCCGATTAAGTTTTTGTCATGGAAGATGGCCTTCTTGGTCGCCATCACTTCAGCCAAGAGAGTTTGAGTTGCAGGCTTTATCCTCCTTGCCCCCCTATTTGGTTTTCCACAAGGATAGGGTTTTGCTGCGTACAAACCCTTCCTTTCTTCCCAAGGTGTCCTCAGCAGCCAATATTAATCAGTCTATCAATTTGCCAGTCTTCTTCCCAAATTTCCAAAATAGAGGTGAATGTAAGCTTCATTTATTGGATGTCCATAGACAGCTTCGTTTTTACCTCCATAGGACTAAACCCTTCCGGAGGTCGGATCAATTGTTTGTATCCTTTTCTAAACCATTTTTGGGCAAAGCAGTTTCGAATGTGTCCTTAGCAAGGTGGATTACTCTTTGTATTGCACAGGTTTATAAGGACAAAGGTATATCTTCTCCTGGTGTATTGAAGGCTCATTCCACTAGAGCAGTGGCCACTTCTACAGCTTTCTGGTCAAGAGTTCCGTTAGACGATATCTGTGCGGCAGCGGCTTGGGCAATTCGCACACATTTATCTCTCATTATAAATTGGATCTTATTTCTAGAGGGAGAGCATCCTTTGGCTCTGCGGTGCTCAGAAATATCCTTCCATAAGGGCCTCCCAGGAATATTAGTAGCTGGGGACTCTGTCCCATATGTGCAGAATGAATGAAGTCAACTACTTCAGATAAAGAAGTTATGTTCTTACCATAACCTTCCACCTGAGTAGTAGACTTCATTCTTCTGCACCTTCCCTCCCTCCATCCCCCTCACTCTTCAGGTTTTTTCCTGTTTAGAATTGTGGTTATGTTGCTATTTAGTGTCAGCAAACTCAGTCTGGGGCTAGATAGGAGGAAGTGATGTAATATAGGTAAAGGAGGAGCTTGGAGCGGATTCTTGAAAAGTTTTGCCGGCTCGGATCTGAATCGGATCTGTATACCCATATGTGCAGAAGAATGAAGTCTACTACTCAGATGGAACGTTATGGTAAGAACATAACTTCTTTTTTATGAACGTTGTATTGACAACAACTTGTTAGGTTATATTGAGGATATGTAGGGGACTGTGAAGTGTTGAGGATATGTAGGGGACTGTGAAGTGTTGAACAAACTGTTTTGCACTCCGCAAATAGTTTGATTTATGCGCTCATTTTGTCACTCGTTGGGAACATTTGGTGTTTCTGTAATAATACATTTATCCTTATAGCAGAAATAATTAAGTTATTTGGTATATAGTGTCTTTAAGACACTACCTGTGTCTTGGTGGATCAACATATTATATTTTTAGTGAGCTTTTTATTGCTTGGCCTCGATCGGACCCTGCATAGTAGCATAACAATAGGTTGAAAGAACTCTGAAAAATAGACTAAAGTATAATGCAAGTTGTGAATTCATGATATAACACTGAATACAACTTAACCTACAGTAGCAACTACGGCTTTTTGAATTGCTGTGTAGGACATTGCAACTCTGTTTTTGCTTTTTATCAAAGCTATATGTATGCGTCCTGGATTTTATATGATAGGATATAAGTGTTGTTGTTGGGAACACGCATCTTTGGTAAATCATTAATCCTCGGATGTTGCTTTTCCCTCATTTAATAATTGTCATTTGGGAACTGTGTTTTAGTTGGTTTTTGGCTTCTCTGCATCATCCATCTTTCTATAGAAAGAGGATTATATTACTTGGATAGTTGCATACACACAAGAGACCTATCTAACTCTCTCTGACCTAAATACCTTTTCATTTCTAATCTGACTACATCTACCATGCTCACTTTTCCTACTATAATCCTTACCCCGACATCTATCCTAATCCTCATTCTACTTCCTTTGTATCACACCTCCTCTTATACCACCTTCCACCTTCACCCTATACCTCCTCCTCCACACCGCCACCTCACAAATCACTTCCACAATATCTCTGCCTCTTTATCCCCCTCTGACCCCATCCTTCTCTTAAAAGTAAAACTCTTCCGAATCCCTACTAAATTCTACAAATCTAAACCCACCCCCTACCATCCATTCCTAACCAAACACAATCCTCACAAACCTATTCCCCTTCTCTCTTACCTCTGCTTAGCAGGCGACATTCATCCCAACCCAGGACCAAATATTTCTCTAACAAACAACCCTAGCTCCAACAACAAATCCACCAGTAAATACCTTAAATTCCTCACCATCAATGCCCAAAGCTTACCCTCTTTCATGCCTGGTTCAATCATAATATACCTGACATTGTAGCCATCTCTGAAACCTGGCTAGAACCTCACATAACCGACTCCGAATTCCTTCCCCCCGGCTATCAATCTGTCTGATCCGACCGCTTAAGTAAAAGAGGTGGTGGTGTAGCTATAATCTACTCCAGTCATTTGTCCATCACTCCCTACCCTAACCCTATCCCTTCCTTTAATAATGCTGAACTTTTAACTGGCCTTCTAAAATTAGACGACCATAAAAATATCTGCATCATCTCCCTCTATATTCCTCCTGGTAACAACACCAATACCCTAGAAGACATCCTCTCCTGGACCTCCTCTAATATTAAACTTGAAACCTATATTATGGGTGATGTAAATATTGAGTGGCAAAAAATCATCCACCCTATTCCTACCATTTCAATCTCTTCAATTTCACTCAACTCACTAACTCCATTACTAGGACCAACAAAACCAACTCCCCAGGCACCATCCTAGACTGGATCCTGGTATCTCACCTTAACAAAATAACGAAATCTGGTGTCACTCCTGACACATTGAGACCACCTCCCTGCCTTCACCCATAGAGCTACAGCCTCTTTCTCACATTCCCACCAACTCTTATATACTCGCAACCTTGCTAACTTTAACCCTTCTACCTTTTCTGACTCCCTTAAGTTCACTAACTGGAACCCACTAAAAACCCTACCTTTAGACAACGCCGTTGACTATTTCAACTCTACATTCTTAACTGTCCTAAACTCCCTAGCTCCAATAAGAACAAAAATAGTTAAAGCTAAAACCGCCCCATGGCTTACCAAAGAAACCAAAAAAATTATGCTACAAAGAGACAAAACCTGGAAAAGCTATCTCCAACATAAACAGCCTGTATTGTTACTTAAATACAAACAGCTGCGAAACCAAGCTAAAAAACAAGTCATTAAAGATAAAAAAATCCTACTACATCAAACTCCAAATAAATCATGCAAAAAAACCCAAACAATTCTGGAGCTCTTATTAATTCCCACCTCAAGCCTGGTACAAAAAACAACCCATGTCCTGAAACTAGTAAATCTGAACAAGAAATCGCTGAATTATTCAACACCTTTTTCACCTCTTCTATTGCTGATCTAATCAAGACCTTCCCCAACAATAACCCTCCACCCCCCCCTCTGCTCAAGATTCTTCCTCCTCCTCTCCTACACCCCCTACTTTTGAACTTAAACCTGTATCCACCTACCTTATAAAAAAGCTTCTCTCTAAACTTAAACCTTGCACCAATGCCCTCGACAACATTCTTTCCTCCTTCTTAAAAATTGCCTCCGGTATTGCTCTCCCTATCAGCATCCTGATAAATAGATCACTACTTGAGTCCGTACCCATACTCTGGCGTTCTGCATTTATTCTACAACTCCACAAGGGTGGTAAAAACTGTAATGTTTCCAATTTCTGCCCTATAGCCATCCTCTCACCAATCTCTAAACCTCTTGAAAAATGCATACCCCTGCAGCTCATGGCATTCCTTACTGAACACCAGCTACTCTCTCCTACCCAACACTGCTTCCACCCTGGACGCAGTACTAACACAGCCCTTCTATCCTTCTTACATTCTATCACTCTAGCTCGAGACTCTGGTAACATAGTTTCAGCTGTTCTACTAGACTTATCTAAAGCTTTCGATACCATCTCCCACACCCATCTATTAAATCATCTATCAAATCTCTACATCTCCCAAAAAACTCTTTCCTGGTTCTCCAGCCATCTTTCTGACAGGTCCCAAGCTGTCAGATGGGGCCAGGCCTCCTCCATTTTCCTCCCCACCCCTACAGGAGTACCCCAAGGCACCAAACTAGGCCTTTTGCTATTTAACATCTTTAGTAACGATTTCTACAAAGCCATACCCAATACCAAAGTTATCCAATATGCAGACGATTCCACTTTGATCTGCTGCACCTCTAACCTAACTGATCTTTAGTCTCTAACTCAAACTGCCTTCTCAACTACTGAAAACTGGATGCACCAAAACCATCTCTCACTAAACGCTAACAGAACGAAGATTCTTCTATTCACTCTCTCAAAATCCACTCCCATTTATAAAAACTCACTTCAAATTACCAGCCTTAGCAATTCCATTATCGAAGTCGTTCCCTCTGCCAAACTCCTGGGGTTCACCATCGAGGAACACTTAAAATTCAATACTCACATCCAACTTAACATCAAGAAAATGCACATAAAACTCTGCCTACTCTACAGAAACAACCACTTCCTCACTCCCTCCACCAGACAAACTTTGACCACTACCTATCTACTCCCCTCTCTTTTGTATGGCGCTCCTCTGCTTACCAATCTATCTTCTACACTCACCTTCAAACTGGAAGAGTGCTACAACAAAATCTCCAGATTCGCTACCAAGGTAAAATCCTCCTCCCATCACTGCACCTCCCTACACTCTTTAAAATTGGCTTGAACTCTCTAATCAACTTGACTGCCTCCAAATCATCACAGCCCTCAAATTATTATTCCAACCTACTGGCTGCCCTGCATTATCTAATATCCTACAACCATATACCCCCCCCCCCTTAGACCCCTTAGAGCTACTCACCAAAACCATATAACCGTCCAAAAACCCAAGCGCCCAGCTGGTCATCTTCTACGCTCCTTTTCCCTAGCCAAAAAATGGAATGCCCTTCCCTGTACTCTGAGGACCTGTGACAATCCACACACCTTCAAAACACAACTTCATTCTTAGCTGTTTTTTCACAGGAAATGTAACTGCACTTTTCAACTCATACCTCCCAAGCTCTGCTCCTCCTTCTCTCCTGGCTAACCTTCATACCTTCCTAATTTCTCTCCTATACTTAGATTATAAATGTAACTAATCAGTAACATCCAGCCATTATGCTGCATGCCTGTCTTTCTCTTGAAAAATTTTTAATAATTTTGCTGTCTTTAACAAATAAAATAAACAAACAAACTCCACCAAAAGAACCAGTTCGTGTAGAGTGGCAAGGTGAAAAAAGAAATACAAAAATAGATAGCACCAATGATGTAAATCCAGTCAAAATAACTTCATCAGAAAATACTCAAAACCCATTTCAGCTTGTTTAAATATACAATCAATTAACACATAATCAAATAACATAATTACACAATTAATTAATAATCAACCTTGTTAAAAACTGCTTAATAAAATCCACTAAAACAGTAATTAATTGTTAAATAAATGGAGAATATTCTGTTCTTTATTTATACCTAACTTTCTATATTTAAAAAAACATTTTACATTTATTGTTTCATTTAACCCAGGAAATTTATCTGAGTTTATCCTGACCTGCCATAATGTTTCCCTTTGTTCCAAAAAATTCTTGAAATCACCAGCTCTACAGTCAGGTTCACATATTTCAAGCACTGAAAATACAAATTTTTTAAAAAATTCACAATTAATAGAATGTTTATATAAGGCATTTTTGTCATCTTTACATCTTATACTGTATAAATGTTCTTTACACATACCAATGTATACTAATGAATTACAGTCTACATAACCTGGAACTTCAAAAATTCTGTCACTGTTCGCTATAGAAATGCTAGTACCTACAGAAATAAACCGACAGATTTTACAATTATGACAACAGAACATGCCTTTTTATTTTAAAGTCAGTATTGTGATATTCCAACATGTTTTTAATATTATGAGAATTCCTAAAAACAAAGTGTGGTCTACTACCTAACACCTTTGAGACATCATAATTTCCTTGAATAATTTTCCAATTTTTTGTTAAAATTGATGCAATTATATTCATTTCACCACTCATTTCCAAGGAACATATAAATTCCTTTTCAGGGCTCTTAGCTTTACAAACTTTCATTCTATTGTGATTCAAAGATTCATTTAATATTGCTGGAAATAAAGATTAAAATTTCATTTCCACTATTTATTAAAACATTAATATCATAACCTCTATCAATAAATAGAGAAGTTATAAAGTGAAATTCTTCAACTAAATTTTTTCTTTTTACTGGTCATCCTTATATATTGACCTCTTGGGATATTTTTGATAATATGTTTGGGGTGATTACTTTTATAATGCAGGTAACCATTAGTAAACGTCCTTTTTCTATATATTTTACTATGGAACCTATTATCATTAAGATCCCACCATAGACACACATCTAAAAAGTTCACAGTTAATCATATCACCAGTAGTGAACTTTAAGAAATCATAAAATTTTTACTACCATTTCATTCTTTACCGAATGATGCCTGTTTTGACTGTAATACTACCTGTTGATTGTTATACTACCTGTTGATTGTTATACTACCTGTTGATTGTTATACTACCTGTTGATTGCAATGCAAATATTTTTCTTGTAATTCTTTATGTAATGTAACTTTGTATTGTGGAACCTTTCTCCCCGGGCCTCCACTGAAAATGGGCTCTCAAGTCCGGTGGACCTACCTGTTCACCAAACTGGAATAAATAAATAAATAAATAACTGTAATGATCAGAGTTGTAGATTACTTTTATTTCAGAAATGCATGTAGATTCTCTAATTTTGTCAGCTGCTCAAGTTAACAGTACTAATATTAAAAAGGTGTCCCTTCTTTGACAGGTTCCCAGCTGTACAGTGTGGCAATTTTATATTTTTGCATCACATTTTTGGTCCGTTTTTCATAAAATTGTGGTTTTCTGTCAAATTAGTGGCAAATCATTAAAGACTGAAGTTAGAAAATAATAGCAGACATTCGAGTTTTAGATTTCATACCCTTCAGAAAATTCATACTAATGCAAGACCTACTACTAATCTGTTATCTTTCTAAGTTTATAAGAGCAATATTTAAAAATTGTCCTTATTTTTGGGCCTGTGTCCCACTTCTATGTATGGCTTTGTCCAGATTTCTTGCTCTGAGGTTGAGAGGTATGAGTGTCAGAGTCATCACCGTCAGCCAGAGACATTTCAAATTGTGACATACTTGTTGCACCCCACTCCCCCATGTAGTGACTCTGGATGTGTCCAAGCAAGGCAAGGAGCAGTTATGCAGTGTAAGTGTGCAGAGTATTCCCCCATCCAAGGGGGACACAAGTAAGGCAGTGGCTTTTCATCTGTCTTTGATTTTGCAGAATGTTCTGGTTTTCTGTCATACTTTTATACTGTCGATTTATGCTTCTTCTTCTTCAGAAAATGCATGCTGTCGCAGTGTCCTGTTGGTCTGTTTAGGTAGCAATGCTTTAATGACCATCAGGTTAGCTTGTCAGAGATTGTAAGATGCAAGTAAGTTTTAATAAGCATACTGTTAAAGAATTACCAATATTGAAAGCCTTTTTTGTCGCCATGCAGAGAATATTTACATAACTAGATAACATATAAGCTTTGGGTAATGAAATGCATATGACAGTATTTGTAATAAAGGACAGGATTACAGTATTTTCAGAAGCTCATTAAATTTTGTTGGACACTTGCAGTCATCTTTGCAGGCTTTACCCATAAACTAAACAGAATGCTAATGTATTATGTGTGGTCCATAACTTGTGCAGTGATCGTTTAAGCAATTTATCTTGAGCTTGTTTCTTGGTTGCTGTTCATTTTGTACTTTGATCATGTCTTCCCCATGAAACAAGTAGATAGTTGTCAGGCAGCAGGTCTTTTTTGGATAAGAAACATTTTTACAAGTGGGGGTATTATCACAGATTGCTACTTTCAGCATGTTACTTGGTAATTTTATAAAGCTGAATATAAGTTGTAATTGGAACTGCACTGCAAGGAGAAGTGGTTTGACTTGAGTGCTGCTTGTTTTTTTTATACTTGATTTTGACTGGCATTCCAGTAATGTTTTTAAAAAGTAATTTATTTTTTCATGCCTCACAACCTTTGTGTTTCCATCTAGATATTAAATAAACTGTCACGTAGCCAATGCGTTGAAATATTTTTTCTTCTACACTTCATTTTGTCTTGACTGGACTCTCGTAATGACGGTTTGGCACCTAGGGCAGTGTATTTAAAGTTCCAGTTGTTGTGGTTTTGAGCATAGCTCCACCCCTTCCCATTGGCCCCACCCATTCAGCTGTCTTCTGCAGCCCCCCTTTAATTTGAAGTCACCAGCCGCCACTGCTGATAACTACTTTCACTTTTTTTTCTGTTCTGATACGTTACAGGGAACAATGTATTGGCAAAAAGTTTCTGTACTGTTTTCACCATATGTAGTAAGCTTCACAGAGGTTAGGATCTAAAATCTTTTTCTATAAAACTCTAACTAGTTCCTTTCCCCCTTTCATTACTTTTTCTTCAGTCATACTTTTCCATCTGGATCTGTACCAGCACTTCTGGAGCCTTTCTTCTATAGCCATTGAAAGTACATTGCAGTTTGGAAATTGAGAGGACTTCATATTTTCTAGGTAAATCTTAAGTTATCCCATGCTACTGTAGGCATCTGGCTTTCCCAGATAAACATTCTCATTTTCTCTTGAAGTTCTGCCATATATCCTTCCCTGGAGACACTTAAGGCTTGCTTGCAGTCTAGAAGTTGAGGCAAAACATGCCATTTTAATGCCTGGACTTTATCCTCACTTCCTGAAACTTTTCCTCAGTTTTTCTCCTTTATGTATAAGTCAGTTCAACTGATTTATCAGATGTTTCCCCAGTCTACATCCCTAGATACTTCAAATGGTTGTACGCCAATAACAAAGGATATTCTTTATACATATCTTGCTAAAAACACCAGCTTATTATTATTGCCTTTGCCTTGAGAACAGTAATTTTGTATCCTGAGATGATTTCATCTTCTCAAAGTTTTAGAGAGCGCCATAACTAGGTCCACTATTGGGTGTGTTAATGTTGGAAGTAAATTGTCCATAAAGAGATTTTTTCATTCCTGCCCCCCCCCCCCCCCCAACAAGCCTTCAGTTCTGATTACCCAGTTGCCGGAGAGAATGTTTCTAATTATAATGCAAATAATAAAGAAGACCATGGACAACCTTGCCTTGTACCTTGGAACAAGTTAAACTGTTATAGGTTCATAGGTGTTTACTAGGCTAACAACCACAAGGGCCATTTGCCTAGCCATGCATCCCAAATCTCTGACAAGTTCTGATACCCTTGATAAGTGTAAGCAGGGTCCTGGGAGTTGAACCATTTATGGGTTGCCTGTGTACATTAGAGACATAGGTGCCAAACCAGGGGATTTCCGGTTCCCCATCCAGTTGTTCTAGTTGCAGTTGAATTGGGTTAGGGAGGAACTCTGCTTCACATGGATGGGGAGCCTGTTCCATAGATTGGATAGTCTCTGGGATACATATCTGTCTCTCCAGCAGGTCCTATTTATAACACAGACAAGATTTAAGTCTTTAGAATGGGTAATTGTCGTACTGTTTGTTTTGTGGATATGTAGGAAGTCTAGAAGAGTGGGGTCTTGACAATGCCCTCTAAGCCAGGCATAGATCTCCCCTCAAAAGCCTATAGGAGACAGAATACAGGGTTAGGGACTTGAGGCTGTCTGCAGAGGACATTTTACTTACACCCTATATTCTTTTAGTGAAGAACCTCTGTGGACATTCCAGTTGTTGGGTATGCTTGGTTAGGTACATACCAAAGGGGGGGTATTTTACTCAAAGGTAGGTCTGATGAATGCCAAATACAGTGGAACAATGACTTCCTTGGATTTAGATGCCATATCTTTGTAAGATGTTCTTCGTGTTTCACTGTTGCAGTCATTACATTTGGGTAATCAGTCGGCCTGAATTCCAAAGTCTTGGGTCCTGCGTCGGTTGCTGTCCCCTCTTCCATGACGTCAGGTCATCAGGGGTATAGAACATGCAGCCAACGCCATTTTCTTTAGTCTTTCTTGCCGCCCGGTGCCCAAAGCAGAAGCATTTCGCAAGTGGCGGTTGGCCAACTACTGAAATATTCGAGTTTGAGTTTCAGAACCGAAGTCTTCACTAAAGCTAAGTACCCTGTTGGGGAAACTTTTTTCTTGCTTTTTACCGATGTCAGAAAAAGTTAATAATTGTATTACTTGTGGGAAGCAAATACCTCATAAGGATTTCCATTTATACTGTATTCCTTGCCTAGGCCCTGATCACAACGTGCCTGGCTGTCGGTTTTGTGCTAGATTTAACCAATGCACTATTAAACGTCGGTATATTTTTGCATGAAAGTATTTTGGAAACATATTTAACTACCCAGAAATGTCGTCGGATAGTAATCCGACTACCGGAGTACATAAAAAAATGCAAGGAAAAGGACAGAGTAAGGCAGTCGAGATCCAAAACCGACGACAAAGCTTCTCCTAAGCCAGTCGCCGGTTCACCGGTACTCAGCGAGGCACTTTCGCAACACCTGATACCCGCTACCTTCGAGTCGCAGGCCTCTACCGACACCCTTGTGGAGTCCAGCATGCCACAAGATACTCAAGGTATTGGACTGACAGATGTATCTCCCTCGGATGGGTCCGGAACCGCTGAGCAGGCACCGGCTTCTGAGGGTGTATTCAGACCTCAACATTTGTATATCAAACCGACGAAAGTTGCAAAACCAAAGACAAAAGCAACTTCTAAAACTAAAAAACCAACACATGAGCCACGTGCACAGGCCTCTATGCCTAAAAAACAGATGATCAAAATGGCTGAAGACCTAATCACATTGATCAGGGGTAACCATCCCCCTCCTGATAAGAGGCCTAGGCAAGACACCAATTATGAATGTTCAGATCAGGTTTCTGTTTCTTCTGATTCTTCTTCTGGTCAGGAATTATCTATGCCTTCCTATGAGGATTCTGATGCTGAGGAGTCTATTCCATCTGCATCTCCTCCTGAGGATTATTCATTTGGCGAAACCTTGCATACTTTGAGGGAGCATTTTCACTGGGAGAGTCAAGACTTCTCAGAATCAAAAAAGAGGCTCAGGGATTTCCTTCTTCTCCCTCAGCATAGGCCTTTAGCCATTCCCCCTGTTTTAGACATTGTGGATGATGTGTTTTCGGAGTCAGGCTTGACCTCTGACTTCTTACTTCCGGCTCCCAGTAAGCCTGACAGATATTACAGGGTCCCTGGCTCACATAAAGTTTTATTTAGAAACCCTGCTGCTGATCCTGAAACTATTTCACAGGGTCCAAAGGGAGTTAAGGCCTCAACAGCAAAAAATCCTACCCCCTCTGACAGAGATTCAAGGGCCCTGGACAGATGGGGAAAAAAGGTTTATACGTCTGCAACCTTGGTAATCAGGGCCTTAAACTGTCCATTTCATATGCTTAAATACCAACAACATGTTATGGGATTGCTGAAATAGAAAATGATGTTGATTTCAGAATGTGCAGAAAATAAAGAATTGCAGGAATAATTGCATGCAGCTGAACAGGTTGGAAAGCATGCTTTGCAATGTGGTTTTGATTTCTTAGAGGCCTCTTGCAGGGCCGCAGTTACTGGATCTGTGATTAGGAGGCATGCCTGGTTAAAGGAACAAAATTTGCTTGATCATGTTAAAGCTAAATTGCTTGATGACCTTTACAGCATGATACTCTGCTTTGTAATAGGGCAGAAGAGGTTTTAAAGAAAATGGAAGATGAAGCAAAGTCTATGCAAACTGTAAAAGACTTCTTACAAGTGCAGCTACCAAGATTCAGTAGACACTGGCCTACAAAAAATTGGTCCTTTCCTGTGTCAGACAGAGCTCAAAGGGGCAAATCCAGACACCCTAAGGGTTCCAGATACCAGGCGCAAGATTCATACAGGTCAAAGCAATGGGGTGCTTCCACCTTCAAATCTGGAGGAGATAAATCACAAACCTACAGAAATCAATCCCAATGACTTCCCTCTGCCTACACCAAGCAGTTACCTTGTAGCAGCACCCATAGGGGGAAAATTAGCACTTTTTGCTCAAAATTGGCAGTTAATAACCCAGGACAAGTGGGTACTAAACATCGTATCACAGGGATACAAATTCCATTTCCACACTCTGCCAATGACAAATGGTTGGCCAGATCTGCCAAAAAATCAATGGGCAGAGGCACAGAAACAGGTTACGTCCCTCATGCATATGTGGGCCATTCAGACAGTACCAGAACAGGAAAAAGTACAAGGTTTTTACTCAAGACTGTTCTTGGTACTCAGAAAGGACAAGGCCTGGCGGCCAATACTGGATTTATCGATTTTGAGCACATAACCGTACATTCCAAAATTCAAAATGCTGACTTTGCAGCAGCTTCTGCCCATGCTGGGCAAGAATGCTTGGCTGGTGACTTTAGACCTAAAAGAGGCATACCTGCATGTCCCAATAAGACAGTCATGCAGAAGATACCTCAGATTCAAGGCTGGCTTAATGCATTACCAATTCTCTGCACTGCCCTTTGGCTTATCTACTGCGCCCAGGGTTTTACAAAGTGCCTGGCACCAGTAATTGCATTTTGCAGACAAAAAATTATACAAATATATCCTTACTTGGACGACTGTCTCATTCAAGCAGAGAACTAGGACATTCTTCTTCGACACCTGGCGTTTGTGAACAGGCTTCTAACATGCTTAGGGTACACACTAAACGAAAAGAAATCACAACTGGTACCCCTCTCAAAAGATAACATTCCTGGGTGCAAGCTTGAATACAACTGCCCAGATAGCTTACCTCACGCCATACAAGCAAAGGCAACTGACTACTTACTTCAAACTGATGGCAACAAAAACCCAGTCTTCTGCAAGACAAATTCTGCAGGCTCTGGGCTTCATGGCATCCTGCATCCTACTGATTCCATATGCAAGACTGCATATGAGGAAACTTCAATGGTACTTGAAATGTTTATGGAGTCAACATTCTCACAGTCTGGAAAGAGTGATTCCTGTCATTCCCTGCATGCAACAGGAGTTTCTATGGTGGGAAAAGGCATGTCACCAAAACATGGGACGGCCATTCACTCTACCCCCTGCCAGCCAAACCATAACAGACTCCTCAGATTATGCCTGGGGGACCCGCATGGCAGGAAGATGCATTCAGGGCATATGGTCACCAAAACAAATGCATCTACATATCAACCAGAAAGAGATGCTAGCTGTTCAAAATGCCCTAACAGCCTTCAAGGACTTACTCCATCCAGGACAACTACTGATAAAGACGGACAACACCGCAGTCATGTGGTATATAAACAAGCAAGGGGGCACACACTCATACCCCCTTTGCAGATTAGCCATGGCACTGTGAGACACAGCTTTGACCTACCAAATACATCTTCAAGCTCAATTCCTACCAGGAAAACAAAACACTCTGGCAGACGATTTAAGCAGAAACCTTATGGATTTTCACGAGTGGAAACTAAATCCACAAGTCTTCAGCATGATAACAGAGAAGTGGGTGAGCCCAGACATAGATCTGTTTGCCTCTCCTCAAAATTATCAGTTGAAAAAATTCTGCACAAGGACTTATCACAGACAAGCATGGAAAGTGGACGCCCTATCCTTCAATTGGAAAAACCTATCCGTTTACGGAAAAACCTATCAGTTTACGCCTTTCCTCCTCTGCCTCTTCTCCCCAAGGTCCTCCTAAAAGTCAGACAAGAGAAACCAAAGGTGATACTAATTGTCCCGGACTGGCCCCGCCAATACTGGTACCCAGTCCTAAGGAACTTGTCTCAATATCCAGCTTGGACCTTGCCTCAAAGACCACAACTATTGTCCCAGAAAAACAATCAGCTCCTGCACAATCAACTACAGACTCTGAACCTGGCAGCATGGCTGATCATGTAGTCATACAAACAACTCCTCTCAGTAAAGCTGTGATGGATGTCATTTTGGAAGCCAGAAGGCCTAGTACTAGAAAATCTTATGCTGACAAATGGAAGAGATTCTGTGCTTGGAATCAAGCACAAGGAACTGATACAGCAGAACCAAATATTCCTCAGATATTGCAATACTTAACTGAGATGCTTGACAAAGGCCTATCTTTCTCATCAGTCAAAATCCATGCTTCTGCCATTTCGGCACATTACAATACAGAGCCACCAATCTTTTCTCATCCTTTACTAAAGCAGTATCTTAGAGGAGCCAAAAAATTAAGGCCTCCTAGAAGATCACCATTGCCTGCATGGGACCTCAGTTATGTGTTGGAAAAGCTCACCCTGTCTCCATTTGAACCAGCTGCTACCGCTGAAATAAAGTTCTTATCATGGAAAATAGCTCTGCTACTAGCAATTACTTCAGCAAGAAGAGTTTCAGAGCTACAGGCCCTCATGGCTGTAGAGCCTTTTATCACATTTTACCCAGACAGGGTATCTCTGAGGACAAATCCTACTTTTATGCCTGAGGTGGTTTCCAGTGTGGCTCTTAACCAAACAATTCATCTGCCAACCTTTTATCCAAATCCGCAGAACAAGGGTATGAGAATTCTGCATTCCTTGGACGTACACAGACAGCTAAGATTCTGCTTAAGCAGGACTAAAGATCTAAGAAAAACTGAACAATTACTAGTGACATATGCTGCAGGATCAGAAGGCAAGGCTATATCAAAGCAGACAATTTCAAAGTGGATAAACCACTGCATCTGTTTCTGCTACTCACACCATGGTAAACCTGTGCCCAAGGGCATTAGGTCTCATTCCACCAGAGCTGCAGCTACTTCAGCAGCCTTTCTAAGGGGAGTACCAACCAAAGACATTCTAGAGGCTGCTACTTGGAGTTCTGTTCACACCTTTACAGAGCATTATCATTTGACTCTCTACTCTAAATCCAGGGCAGGCTCTGCCATTGCAGTTCTGCAGGGCCTTATAGCCACTCCTAATGCTATTTAGCTCAAGCCTCCCAACCATAGCTTTGGGATTCTACCCAAATGTAATGACTGCAACAGTGAAACACGAAGAACATAGTACAATTGTGTACACTTACCATAAATGTAGATGTTCGAATGTATTCACTGTTGCAGTCCAGGTTACCCTCCCACCATCCCCCTGTCATTCTGGAGTTAATCCTTCCTTCACTATCTTCTACAACTTATGTGGTGTATTTGCTTGTAGATGAAGGTAAAGTTTATATTGATGCATGTGTGTGTGTGTGTGTGTGTGTGTGTGTGTGTGTGTGTGTGTATATATATATATATATATATATATATATTTTTTTTTTTTTTTTTTGCTACCTTTTTTGGGGCACCTGACATCGGGGGCAAGAAAAACTAAAGAAAATGGTGTTGGCTTCATGTTTTATACCCCTGATGACCTGACGTCATGGAAGAGGAGACAGCAACCGACGCAGGACCCAAGACTTTGGAATTCAGGCTGACTGAGGACAACCTGCCAGCAGATTACCCAAATGTAATGATTGCAACATTGAATACACTCGAACATCTACATTTATGGTAAGTGTACACAACTGTACTTTGCGCAACATAGAATGATTTCCTCACTACAGTAGACACTTGATGGCCAAAGGCTAGATTACTACCTACATGTGTCCTAAGTCCCTGACTACAGGGTCAGCTCTAAGGGGTCTCTTGTCAATGTGATAGTTACCAGGGATGGATTACTTTCCTAAGGATACTATTATGCATTTCTTAGCGTTTAGTTTTAGTACATGGCTCTGACACCAGTTTGTGTCAGCCCCTCCTGGAAAACATTTGTGTTAGTGTGGTGTGGGATTCGATGACAGCTCCTAATTTGCAGTCATCTCCAAGTGTAGTGAGCCAGAGACCACTGACATTGGCCTCAAATTCTGAGAAGTAAATGCCAAAAAGGAGGAGTCCAAGAACCAATCTCTGAGGGACTCCACTTGTGACTGTCCTCTTTTGTAGAGGTGGACTCCCCAATTCTAACTTCCTGAGTCCTGTCTGTGAGCCAGTTGGCTAGCTACCAGGTGATGTACGAATTTGTAACTAACCTCTTGAGTTTGTCGACAATGGCCGAGTGGAGTATTGTGTATAATGCCTTGGGCAGGTCATGATAGGCAGTGTGAACTATTTTACCCTCCTCCATTGCTTTGGTTACCTTCTCAAAGAAGTCCACCAGGTTGAGTAGGCATGATCTGCCCTTGACAAAGCCAAACTGGGTTGGGTCCAGTGTCTGGAGGTTTACTTACATCTCTATTGATCATTTTCATGATAATTCTTTCAATGGCTTTGCATATAAGACTAGTGAGACTTGTGGGTCTCTAGATGCCCCACCTATGTGCAGATGGATGACTGATGTTCTTCGTGTTTCACTGTTGCAGTCTTTACAGTTGGGTAATCTGCTGGCAGGTTGCCCTCAGTCGGCCTGAATAACAAAGTCTTGGGTCCTGCATCGGTTGCTGTCTCTTCTTCCATGACGTCAGGTCGTCAGGAGTATAAAACATGTAGCCGACGCCATTTTAATCAGTTTTTCTTGCCCCAGATGTCAGGTGCCCCCCAAATGGGGAGCAGTGTATATATATATATATATATATATATATATATATATATATATATATATATATATATATAAATATGCATGTAATTTAGAACACAAAAAATACATCTCCAACTAAAAGCAAATACACCAAAAAGGCTTTTGAGCATAGTAAATGAAAGGAGAGTTATAATGAGAGAGAAATAGGGGGCTGGCGTGTGGGTAACCAGGACTGCAACAGTGAATACACTCGAACATCCACATTTATGGTAAGTGTACACAACTGTACTATGTTCTTTGTGTTTCACTGTTGCAGTCATTACATTTGGGTAGAATCCCAAAGCTATGGTTGGGAGGATGGTATTATACAGCATTAGGAGCAGCTATAAGGCCCTGCAGGACAGCAGTGGCAAAGCCTGCTCTGGATTTAGAGAAGAGAGGTAAATGGTAATGTTTGGTGAATGTATGAACTGAGCTCCAAGTAGCAGCTTCTAGAATGTCTCTCGTAGGAACCCCTCTGAGAAAGGCTGCAGAAGTAGATGCAGCCCTGGTGGAATGGGATCTGATCCCCTTGGGGACAGGTTTTCCATGGTGCATGTAGCAGAATCGAATACAATGGCTTATCCATTTTGAAATAGTCTGCTTTGAAATAGCCTTTCCCTCTGCCCCTGCACCAAATGCCACCAGTAATTGCTCAGATTTTCTTAGAGATTTTGTCCTGTTTAAGTAGAATCTTAGTTGTCTGTGTACATCCAATGAATGCAGAATCCGCTCCCCCTTGTTCTGTGGATTTTGGAAAAAAGTTGGCAGATGAATGGTCTGTGAAACCAGCATAGATGCTCTAAAGTGAGTAACAGTTTGTACCGCTGGCCTCATCTTTTTCATCACCACAGATAATCTCTCCCCACTTTTTCAAAACACTTTCTCACCATCCAGGCTCAATGCCAGGAGTGGTCTACATTCAAGTACTATATCTCTCAGCATCATAGTTCGTATACTATGCTACTGAAAGCATCTTGCTTTCTCAGATAAGAAGTTCATGAAAGCAATGCCTGAACATTCGGATTCAGATGCACCTACTGAGATTTGGCAGGAATCCACAGTACATCTGGCTCTTTATCAGGCACCCATGACCCCACCAGAGGCTAGTGTGGTGTCTGACTCTGAGTTCCTATAACTGTATTGGTATGAGTGGTGTTGAGAAGGGGAGGGACCAAGGGTGGTAATTTCAGATGGGACTGGAGGAGGTGCCTGGAACTTTAATTTGAAGTAAGATCGGGTTCCAAGTTGCCTGGCTTCATGAGAGCAGACATCATCCATAAGAAAAAGAAAGAGAAAAAAATGTTTCTTCCACTCTGATATTTCAGGAAAAGGAATGGATGGAGTTCTCACAGGGCCTATAAAAGGCCGTTTGGTCTCTGAAACATTCTTCTTTGCTTTCTACTCCTTCACTTCCCCTCCCCGCTTCAGAAGACAAAATATGAGTCTTCATCTCTAGAGGTGGAGAAATCTGGCTCCGATGAAGATTCCTTAGTATATTCATCACATATCTAGTGTCTTGGTCAGCTGGCTTCTGATGATGACACATTGGCCCCTAACATCCCCATTGAGGAAATCTCCTTTGGGAAACTGTGACAAAAATGATGTAACATTTTGATTTGGAATCTAAACAGGTGCCTGATGTAGAAAACATACTGTGATATACTGAAGGTAGGGGAACCTATGTCTTTTCCTGTTCTTCCAGTATTGAAAGATTTTCTAAATTCTTTTGCATCCAGTTTTACTTCTCGAGTCTCAGTCTGCTGCTTCCAAAAATCCTCTTAGTTTTATAAGGCTGCTGAAGACCTTAAGTTTCTCTACACAAATCATGTAGCAGATCCTCATCCTTTTCTTCTGTTTCTTCTGATTCTTCTGACAAACCTCCAAACTTCTGCCAGTGGATAATATTTTACATTTCTGACAGAGATAACAGGGCCTTGGACAGATATGGTAAGGATGTCAAAATGATGCAAGATTCTAAACTGATTTTTCTCACATCAGTACCTAAGTATCAAAGAAATTACCTGCCTAAGTCCACTTCCTTCATCTGCAGAGATCCCAAACCCTCTCAGAAGGGCGGGAAGCAGCCCATAAAAAGATTTCGCGGTAAGTCTGGAAGATTTCCATTTCCAGACAAGTCAGCCTGAACACAGAAGGCGTTATAAGAGATCTGGGGACACAGGTTGACAGCAACCTCTCTTTTGATCACCACATTGCCACTGTGGTCAGAAAGTCCTTCTATGTGGCACATCTCATTACCAAGGGTTTTGCATCCAGGAAGAAAGAGGTCATACTCTTCCCTCATTAGGCCAGTCATTGAGTACAATGTCCCATTTGGCATGTACCTCACTAGACACCTGCAACAACTGGAGAGGCTGCAAAATTACCTCACAAAGAGGATCCTAGGCCTTAAACACACTCCAGCTATTCTCTGTCTCATATCACCTGCTTAGAGGCAATCTCTGCTTGACTTACAAAGCCATGTCTGACCCAGCTCTGTTAGAAATGCTACATCTAAAGAAATCCCAATCCCTCTGCACCACACGCTCCAGAGACCTCAACCTCATTACCACAATTAACAGAGCATGTTGGAGGGACAGGTTCATAACCCAGAAACTGCCTATGCTATGGAATAGACTTCCCATACATGTCAAGCAGAGCACCTCGCTTACCCTCTTCAGGAGAAATTTTGATGAGTGGATGGGAAACAGAAAATTCACCCCAGGGATCACTGCAGTGGCTCTACTTGACAGAGGCACTGGGAACTAAGGTCGGGTGGCACAATGCCAGGGTAATACTATGGGCTAGTCTTGTAAAAGCCCCAGGGCCATTAGCCTAGTACACACGTCTGAACCTATGTATGCTATCACCTTCTTCCCTCCTCAGTCTACCAATTCCCTTGTCAAAAAGGCTGTTGTCCCTTCCAGCCTGGGAATTCATCACTACTGACAAGTAGATATTATCCATCATTTAACAATGTTGCAAGATGTCTTGGAGGGTAACTGCATCACTGAGGAGCATCCCCTCTCCTCTTTCCAATCAAATTGACCTACTTCCTCCTCTCTTACAGGGTGTCCTCCACCAGGGTACACCAGCATCTAAGAAAAGGCTTTTACACAAGGCTTTTTTTCTGGTTCCCAGAAAAGAGGACATTTGAAGACCCATTCTGGACTTATCCCACCTCAGCACCTTTCTGGAATTATCTTTCAAGCTGCTTTCACTACAAACCTGTCTTCCTTCCATCCTTCCTCAAGCCGTTCTGGTTTCCCCTAGACTTAAGGGTTGCATTCCTGCCCATCTCTGTTGACTTCTTTTGCAGAAAATTCCTCCAGTTCTCTTGTTATTCACTTCACTTTATCTGCTGCCCTCAGGGTATTCATAAAATGCCTTGCCCCAGCGATTGTCTTTTGCATTGCACCCAGTTAGCATTGAGAGTGCTCGTTTGAATTTCTGCTCCAGCATACAGAATACAGTAATGGCCTAGAATCAAAAGTAAGAAGTGTTCATTTCACCAGAATTAAAGTAGTTAACATTTCTTTTCAGTTGTAACCTGACATGGCTACATTTCCGTACGTTCAAGCAACTAAAGCTGTGATGTCAAATTCAGGGGTATCCTGCACTGGAAACTGATGGTAGAATTACAGTCTTAGATGTGCTTTGTAGGTGACACCCTATTGTTATTACTTAAGTTTCATGATAAAATCTTAAAGGGAGATGTGGATAATACTCATTTAAAGACAGGCCCCAGTAACATTGGCTCATATAGTCAATTTTTTTATCTCGTCCTCACATATGGGTCCAGATCCAATGCATCATATCCGACTCAGCCATTATTAAGCTCGTGGCAACCAAAAAGCTCTTGGCTACCTCCCCTTATCCACAGTCCATCTGTTCCTCTTACCTCGGATCTCGTTTACGGCTTCACAAAGATGTGGTCCAAACCTCTAGCTCTTGGATTGTCAGGTGATATTTGCAATAATTATTTTTTCTTTTTTTCCTAATTCTTGATCGTTTTTGTGTAGTTAACTTTCTCTTATTGCCCCTTTGTCTCTGAATCTTTTTTTCAGTAGTAACCACCTTATTATTAGGTAACTTTCACTTTCTCGTTCTGTCCCTTTTTTCCCTGCCAGTAACCATTTTCTATAGGGTGCTGTACCTTCTCTCATACCCTTAGTGGTATTCTTACTACTATTGTTAGTAGTTTCTCTTTTCCCTCTCTTTCAAAAAAAAAAAAAAAAACCTTCTTTCTCGCTTTTAGTCTGCCCTTTGTTGTACATATGTGTGAGAGTATTCTCGGCCTTTCTTTTTTCATCATGGCTGAGAATCAGGATAAGCCAGCAGGCTTTGCACATAGTGTGGTCATAGAATTCTCTTCAGTGACTCGCACTCCCTGTGCATTTACTGGGGCCCCTTCATCTACAGGAGGATTGAGCCATCTGCCATTCCTTCAACCACAGGGCTTTGGTTGAAAGGAAGAATAAACTTATTTTGAGGGGCATGCTAGCATCTGTGTTTGAAGAGGCCATTTCTGGTAGTGATCCCAAATCTGTGACATCTTCCAAATCAAAATTGGCTCATTCGAGCCATGCATCTTCTTTTTCCTCCAAAAGCGGTGACAGAGGAAAAAAGAGACCTTCTTTGGCTCCGACAGATCCTTCAAAGCTAAGATCTAAGACTTTGAAACCTTCCAAAGCTTCTGAATCTGTGACTGTGTTGGAGCCTTTAGCGCTGATCATTTCTGTGTTGGGTCTGGCTTCTTCGGCTCAGAGTCTTATTAGCTAAGGATAGATCAGATCCGTTGACATCGGATCCAACAATAAATCCTTTTAAACCAATTATGACACTACCAAGGACTCTGTATTCCCCAACTATAGACCCTGTCCCTTCTGGATTACCTTCCCCTTTTTTGAGCAGTCCTAAATCCCTGTCAGCATCCTCTTTCCATTCAATGAGAAGCCTTACTGAAGAAGATGTGGAATGAATGGTACAGAAGATCTTGTGGGTGCAGGGCATCAGGAAGTCCTCCTTGGCTTCAACCCATATGGTTCAAGGTCTGTCCAAAGCTTCCACCCCCTTGACTCCTCCTCTGACTTCAGGGCAAGCTTGAGTCATTGGATCTGATACACCCAGTGAATTTCCGCTCTGATCTGATGATGTCTCTTTCCTCGGATCAGACTTTTGCTTGGATCTCTTCGGCCTTTTTGGAGCCTTTGACTGGGTGGAATGTCTGGGATTTTTTTTTTGTTGAGGGGTTGATGACAGAAGGGGATTTGGTAAACTCATATTAGTTTATTGCCTTTGCAAGCCCTAGGAGAGGTCTTTTGGTATCCAAAATTACCTTAGCAATATGGCTTTCTGATTGCATTTCTTTCATTTACACCACAAAAGGCTTAGATCCTTTCAAACCTGTTTGAGCTCACTCAACCAGGGCTATGGCCACTTCCACAGTTATCCATTATGCAGCAGCCACATGGGCTAATCATCATACCTTTCACTCATTACAAGTTGGATTTAGTCTCCAGGGGAAGAGCCTCCTTTGGTTCAGTGGTTCCGAGAAGCATCCTCCCATGAGTCCACCAGGGGTAAAGGTAGCTGGGGACTCAGTCCCATATGTAAGGATGAGATATAAAATTGACAAGATCAGATAAAGAAGTTAAGTATTCACCATAACATTTCATCTGTATTGTCAATTTTTTCATCTCTCCTTACATTTCCTCCCTCCAAGCCCTCTACCTTTGTTTTTTCTGGTTGGGCGGGAAGCATAATTCAGGCCATCTTTATTATCTCCAACACTCCAGGAGTGGTCTCCATAATTTTTTTTTACTTTTTCACTTCCTTTCTTTCTGAGGATAATTCTAGCAAACAAGATCTGAGGTAACAGGGAGAGATGCATTGTGGGTAAGGAGAGGCATCCAAGAGCGTTTTGATTGCCACAAGCTTAGTAACAATCGAGTCAGATCAGATGCCTCGAATCCGGACCCATTTGTGAGGAGAGATGAAAAAATCGACAATACAGGTGGAACGTTATGGTGAGGACATAACTTCTTTTTTATGTTAACTGCCACAATCTAACATTTTGAATTATAATTAGTTTTCATTGAGTTTCTACTCAGTACACCAAGTACAGCAATGACCTATGGTACATTTTTACCAAGTTACCACTAAGTAAATCACCTATTTATTCCTCAGATAGGTTTTGTCCTGAAAATTTTGAGAGAATGTTTTGAAGCAGTAGGGGGAGACTGTCATCTGAAGACTGGATGGAATTCAGACCAGAATGGCCTCTCTAAATTAGAATGCAACTTTTCCAAAACATTCAGTTCAAAACATACGTGTAACTTTTAGTACTCTTCAGAGTAAAATAGAAAAAAGTTATAAAAATATGTAATGTTGGTGCAATTTCAGACTTGAAAGGAATTGTTTCTGTATAATTTTTCATTGCAATTTTTTCTAACTTAGCAAGATTGGGAAGCCTTAGGTCATCAGTTTTCTCCAACATTTTATGCCTTTCTGATTCAGAGACCACCCTATCACTGAGGTTTTCCCACTCAGGAGCTGTCATTGTAGAGGACCGTCTTGAGGACAGACCTGCATGATAATGCAGCAGTCTGGGAGAGTGGTCAATGCTAATTAGCCATGTGTTCTTCCCCAGAAATATTGTTGACTTCCTTGGTGCTTGGATGAAAAAGCGACTGCCATAAAAACATGGTCACCCATTCACTCCTATGGGAGAAATTAAAGTACATATAAGTTCAATGTGACATGGGGAGATGTATGTGTGTGTATGTCTGTAGGATTGTGAATTTGGTCAGGGGCCAGGGTTTAGATGTCTACATTGAATGGGTCTATATCAGAAGAGCGAAAGTTCAAAAGAACGAATGCTCTTATGATCGAAAATGCCCAACATCGAAATGCTTTTTCTGCGGTCGCAGTACATTGCGGATAGGAATATTTAAGCAATAACATACACCTGGATGTGGGTAATGCTGGATTTACCCACGGTTGGTGTGGTTTGGTCACCAGGGCGAAGTCCGAGTGACCAAACAAAGACAACCATGGGTAAATCCGGCATTACCCACACCCAGAAGTGGGTTATTGCTATTATACAATGTCATTATTTAAGAAAAATAATACTTACTTTTCTTAAATAATGTCCTTGTATAACGATGCTGTGCTGTCCTTCCGCCACTGGACAGTGTGATGACTGTGCCCTGGCCCAGCAATCAAGGAGCATCAATCCTCACCACTGACACCAGAGAGGGCGACTCCTAGAAGAGAAAAGGTTAACTAATACACACAGTAAAGTACAATTTCCTTTAAGTGCACACAGAGATCACAGTCAGTCTGGGGCTGGTTGCTCCTTTGCTCACCAGGTCCCCAGTAAGACTCCCCACTGGCACAGCTATAGGGTCCAGATCTCAGCCTAGCTGGCAAGCTAACCTCCAGTACTCTCTCTGTCCAACCAGTGCCTTCATGTCCCTACCCAGGTAGCTGACACACACCCACTCTTTGATATAAGTATTCATACAACTTCACAGACACTCCTGGGAAAGGCTGACACAGATTCTCCAGCTGTGCCCCTTTACCCAGACTATACGGTAGTAATTTTTGCCACCACCAGCTAATATTATCAGCTACTAAAAGGCCCTTAAAAGGGTGTCCAATTATTACTGTGCAGTATTATTATCCAATTGGTACTGTGACTATTCAGACTAAGGCTTATTTTAGAGTGGCCTATTACAATAACCTCTATAAATATGCAATGTACTCTAGAACCTACTTCTCTACACAAACCAGCCACAGGTAAAGGTTTTTAAAATATTTAATAATAAATAATTAAAACACAAGACAATACTACTACACCACAGAGATGTCTAAGAGTTCAGAGATATATACAGTAGGACAGGTCTGATGTCGAAGAAAACACTTAATCTAACTTTCTAATCTTTAGCTAATCTTAAGAGAAAATACAGTGCTATAATCCTACTTACATACATAAAGCATAAGTAGTGCTGGGCTAGATGTCCAAGATCAAAATGCTTAGTCTCTTAACTGAACAATAGTTTTTAAGCACTAACTAACAGCTCTGCTGAGGCCCTCCCAAATTACATCATTTTGACACTTAGGTTTTCTCAGGCCACAAACTGCATTATTTAGCAAGCTAACACCTACTCAGGAAACTACAACAATACAAGGCATTTCACATATACACTCTAACAGAAACCAGAGCAATAAAGCACCTTCCGCATGTAAATTCTGGCCCTTAACTTTAATCTTAAAACAACGGGCATGAAACCTTCATCCAGACCCACTGGAGCCGACTTGTAAACATCAAAGAGATTCATAAGATCTTTTCAGCTTAAAAAGACACATTTGGAATGCTTGGCTTGGTTTTCCTTACAGCAGATGGCAATGTTGCAACAATCTTGAAGTTCACATTTTACAGTGTTTTCTTTCATTTAAAAACACAAGCCTGGATTTTACATTTATTTATACAATTGATAGAATTATGTATCAAATTCTATTTGACTAGGCTGACAGCCTTCGCCCATCTTCCTCCAATCTTCACATCTCTTCCCCCCCAGGGAACTCAAGCAAGTTTTTCAATTGCCCGTTGAGAAACATTGCTTGAGTGTGTCAGGTCTATCTGGGCGTACCTCACCCCATTCCCTTTCTTGAGAGCCCATCTGCATTGGCATTGCTACTCCCACTGCGGTGCTGCACTGACATATATGCTTGCAACCCCAGGCTCCATCTTAGCAACTTGGCATTTTGCTGACTGGCTCTGTTTAACCATGTTTGGGGGTTGTGATCTGTCATACAGTGAATTTTCTTCCATACAGATAAGGCTGAAGTTTTTGCAGTGCCCACACTATGGCTAGACATTCCTTTTCTACCGCTGCATTGCATTCCTCCCTGGGTTAAAGACTATGGCTGAGGTAAACCACTGGGTGTTCTTCTCCCTCTGAAGAAATCTGGCTAAGTACAGCCCCCACCCCGTAGTTTGAAGCATCCACCCGCACAACAAATTCTTTGCCATAGTCTGGATTGGCTAACACAGGGGGTCCTCCCAAAGCTTCCTTAAGCTTCTGAAATGCCTGCTCACATGCGGGGTCCACACTACCATATCTGGCCTGTTCTTCATTGTCAGGTCTGTGAGGGGAGCAGCTATGGTACTATAATTGGGAATGGATTTTCTGTAGTATCCTGCTGTCCCTAAGAATGCCCCCACCTGCATTTTGGTAACAGGTGCAGGCCATGCCTGAATGGCTTCTGCTTTGGCAGGTTCTGGCCTTATCTTACCACTCCCCACTCTATGTCCCAGGTAGGAGACCTCTGCCATACCCACCTGACATTTGCTCAATTTACTGGTCAACCCTGCCCTGTGTAGTCTGCCCAGCACCTCCCTGACATGCTGAAGGTGCTCTTTCCAGGAAAGGCTGTAGATAGCAATATCATCTAGGTAAGCAAGGGCATACCCTCCTGCTCCTGCTAAGAGATGATCTACCAGCCTCTGGAAAGTCGCTGGGGCATTCTTCATCCCAAAGGGCATCTTTGTAAACTCATACAAGTCAAAAGGAGTCACAAAGGTTGACTTCTCTCTAGCACTGGGAGTCGAAGGCACCTGCCAGTAACCCTTGGTAAGATCGATGGTTGTTAGATACTTAGCCCCACCCAGCTGCTCTAGGGTCCCATCTGTCCTAGGCATGGGGTAAGCATCTGCCTCTGTGTGACTAATTTCCTGAAAGCCAAACAGAACCTGGTGCTGCCATCCTTCTTTGGTACCAGTACCACTGGGGAGGCCCAGGAACTGTTGGACTCTTGAATCACCCCCAGTTCCAACATCTCCTATACCTCTTCCCTCAGAGTCTGTTTGACTCTTTCTGGCACCCTTTAAGGGGTCTGCCTGATGGGCCTTTGGGGTCCTGTATCCACCTGGTGCTGCACCAGGTGAGTGCTCCCTGGTTTCCCGGTGAACATGCCCCCAAACTCCTGCAATACTGATCAGATGTCTCAAACCTGGGTAGGAGATAGCTGCTGGGACATTGCTATCGCTTCCACCGAGGTGTCAGCCCGAGCCTCACTGAGGAGATCAGTCACAAGATCTCTCTGACTCCTCCTGCAATCCACTGCAAATGCTCAGCACAAGGGCCTCCCTATCATGGTATGGTTTCATCATGTTGACATGGTACAATTTGTGCCCCTGCCTTCTGCCTAGCAGTTCCACCATGTAGTTAACATCACTTACCTTTCTTACCACCTTGTAGGGTCCCTCCCAATCTGCTTGCAACTTGTTGTGTCTGACAGGAATGAGGAACATCACCTGCTGCCCTACAGCATACTCTCTAGCTCCAGCATTCCTGTCATACCACACCTTTTTCTGTTCTTGGGCTTCTGACAGGTTCTCCTGGGCCAGGCCCATGAGTTCCCTGAGCCTTGTACTGAGGTTCAGGACATATGCCACAACAGACTCCTTGGGAGGCTCACACTCACCTTCCCACTCATCTCGAATTAAATCTAGAGGTCCCCTCATCCTATGTCCATACAACAAGTCAAAGGGTGAAAAACCTTTGGATTCCTGGGGAACCTCTCTGTAAGCAAACAGATGGGGCAAATATTTGTCCCACTCCCTCTTAAACTGATCTGCAAATGCCCGTAGCATGGACTTGATTGTAGAGTTTAACCTCTCAACAAGACCATTAGTCTGGGGATGGTAGGGGGTGGTCTTCATGTGCTTCACCCCACAGGACTTTCACAGACAAGCCAGCAGGTCTGACATAAAATTGACCCCTCTGTCAGACAGTATTTCCTTTGGGAAATCTACCCTGCTGAAAATCTCTAGCAAAGCATTTGCCACCTTCTTGGCCTCAATGGAGGACAAAGCCACTGCCTCAGGGTATCATGTAGCATAATCTACAATCACTAGGATATACTTTTTCCCTGTGGAATTTGGGGTACTCCGAGGACCCACAATATCTATAGCTACCCTCTGAAATAACTCCTCAATCACAGGCAAAGGCATCAAGGGAGCTCTCACCTTGTCTCCTGCTTTGCCTAACTTTTGGCACTGCTCACAGGCCCTGCTGTACCCTGTTACATCTCTGTACGTTTTATGACCATATGACCTGCAAAGGGAATATCATGGGCTATGGCTAGAAGTGCCAGACAGTAGGCTCTAGGCACTACCAACTGCTGTACTCTCTCACCTTCTAGCCCTTCTTCAGGGGTCCATTATCTGTACAGTAACCCTTTGTTCCAGTATTCAGATCCCCCCTTCCCTTGAGAATCGGGTGCCTCCCTAGCTACCTGGCTCAGGCCTTGCAATGTAGAGTCTGAGAGCTGAGCCTGTCTCAGCTCTCTCCTTGTAACCCTTCTCAGCTCCCCTTCCACAGAAAGTCTAGCATTCTCTGACAGCGGTGCCTCACTGTCAGCCTGGGTACAACTAACTCACCTCTGCCATTGCAGTTACCCTGTCCAAGGGAACATCAGTACCCACAAGCAGGTGTGGCTCGCATTCAGTCTCACAGCTACAATGTAGCTCACTCCCTGAAGTAACCACCTCAGCAGTCCTGGCTGCAAGTATGCAGTCTGTCTGGGTCTCCCCCTGGCTACCAGACTTGCATGCTTGTATCCAAGCCTGACTGCATGTAACTGCATGAGTACATAGTACTGCCTCATCCAAATCCTTCCCTCTCAGGACATCTGCAGGATGGTAGTTCCATACCCCTGTTGTCTCAAGACAACCTACTGTTGGCATTTTGTCTTTCTCACTTACCAGCAACCTCACCTTTGGTTCCCCACCTTGCCTCTGTAGACATCTGTATGCCACATGGCCCCACTGGTTGCATTCAAAACATTTAACCCTAGCTCCTGGACGTATACCTGGACTAGTGGCTTACCCTGCTACTGGCGGATTCTGTTGGGGCAGACTGGTGCTGCCCACCATGGATTCCTTTAGTCCCATGAGCAGTACTGGGTGTCCCTTTCCTCTACAGGGCTGCCCTGCTTGCTAGGTATAGGTCTCCCTTCTTCCCCAACTCCTCTGAAGTAGCACACTGTCTATCAGCTAACCAGATCCTCATGTCCTCAGGCAAAGTGCTAAGGGCTTGTTCCCTTACCAAAAGGTCTGCCAGCCCTTCAAAAGTGGTGACCTGACATCCACTCACCCAGCTATGAAAATAAGTGCTCAGTTCAGCAGCATATTCACATACATTTTCATCTGCCTTTCATCTATGCTCACGAAACTTTCCTATGCATTTCAGGTGTTAGCTTAAAACATTCCAACAAGTGTCTTTTTACAGCAGTATAATCAAAACAGTCAGTGTCATGCATTTTTGCTAAAGAAGTTACAGCTTTACCATGGAGTAAGGGGGTCAGGAACCGTACCCAGAGCCCTTGGTCAACTTTATACTGTTTACATACCCACTCAAACATATGAATGAAGCTATCAAAATTATCCCTCTCTTTAAACTGTGGAAGAAATTTACTGACCTTTTGTGCTTCTGGGGTCTGGTTACTCCCTTCCCCATTACCTCCATGACTCTGGCGAAGAGTCAGCATTTCTCTCTCGTGCCCCCTCTGCTGTTCATTTTCCTCAGCTTGTAGACTCCTCATTTTCTCAGCTGCTTCTATTTCCATACACCTGGCCTCTAACTCAAGTCTCTCTAGCTTCAGCTGGATTTTTAAGTCCACTGCAGAAAGGTTGAGCTGTCCATTCTCAGATTATCTCCACTGTCAGTCTGATTGTCCTCCAGGCTGCTGTTTTCTGATACAGCTGTAACTAAGGCTGCAATCAGGTCTGCCTTAGTAAGGTTTCCATACACCAGTGCCCTAGCCTGGCACATCTCCGCCAGCTGGCTCCTTGTCAGCTTTCCATACTCCTCTGCTGACATGCTGCCTGCTCACCGTGACTAACACTAAGCTAACAAAAGAAATAAAACAATTGTGATCTGACCTCTGAGTATACACTGCGTGGCTGTTTAAAGTACAAAACACTTGAGATCACTGTACATAAGATGTTCATCGTGTTTCACTGCTGCAGTCATTACACTAGGGTTATCCTGCCGTCAGGCGGTCCCGCAGTCGGCCAGAGCTCCAAAGTCTTGGTCCGGCATCAGTTGCTGTCGCTTCTTCCCTGACGTCAGTGCGGCAGGGGTATATAAGATTCAGCCAATTTTCTTCAGTCTTTCTTGCCGCGTGGTGCCCGAAGCAAAAGCAGTTCGCAAGTGCCGGTCGGCCGACTCCTGAGATTTTCAAATTCAAATTTCAGAACCAAAGTCTTCAATAAAGCTAAGTACCCCGTTGGGGAAACTTTTTCTTGCCTCAGACCGATGTCAGTAAAAGTTAATAATTGCATTTCTTGTGGGAAGCAAGTACCTCATAAGGATTTTCATTCTTACTGTATTCCATGCCTAGGCCCAGACCACGACATCACTAGTTGTCGGTTTTGTGCTAGATTTAACAAACGCACTATTAAACGTCGGTTTGATTTTGCTCACCATTATTTTGGCCGAAGGTTCAATTATACCATGCCGTCGGAACAACCGATGACTGGAATACACAAAAAACGCAAAGACAAAGATAAGGACAGGCATCCGAGGTCCAAAACTGACTATGAAGCCTCTTCTAGGCCAGTCACCGGTTCTCAGTGAGGCGCTTTCGCAGCCCCTGACACCGGCTACTTCAGAGCCACAGGCCACCTCCAACTCCCAAGTGGAGATTTCTAGGCCTCTGGAAACTCAAGGTATTGGGCCTACAGAAATTAACCCCTCCGATGGGTCTGGAGCCGCTGAGCAGGCATCAGCTTTTGAAGGTGTTTTCAGACCTTCACAGCTTACCATCAAAACAACAACCAAGTCTAAAACTCCATTAAAGACAAAGAAACAAGTACAGCATTCACCTAGACAGGCCTCCATGCCTAAAAAGCAGATGCTCAAAATGGCCGAACACCTATTTACTCTGATCAGGGGTTCCCATCCCCCTCCTGATAAAAGGCCTGGGCAGGATACAGACTGATTCCTCTGACCAGGTTTCCATTTCTTCGGATTCCTTTTCAGACCAGGGATACACTTTACCCCCCTATGAGGACTCTGATGCTGAAGAAGCAATCCCTTCAGCCTCTCCTCCTGAGGATTACTCTTTTTTGGGGAAACTTTACATACCATGAGGGAGCATTTCTGTTGGGAGAGCCAGGATTACTCAGAATCCAAGAAAAGACTCGGAGATTTTCTTTTATTGCCTCAGCACAGGCCCCTTGCTATTCCGTCTGTGTTAGATATTATGGATGATGTGTTCTCTGAATCCAGTTTAACCCCTGATTCTTTGCCCCCAGCACCAGTCAAGCCAGATAGGTACTACAGAGTCCCTGACTCTCACAATTTTTTTTATAAAAACCCTGCTGCTGACCCAGAAACTATTTCCCAGGGTCCCAAAGGGGTAAAGGCTTCCACTGCTAAAAATCCAGTTCCCTCTGACAGGGATTCTAGATCATTAGATAGATGGGGGAAGAAAGTTTACACTTCTGCAACTCTTGCAGTAAGGGCTTTAAATTGCCAGTTCCACATGCTTAAATACCAACAATATTTAATGTGTCTGTTAAAACAGAAAATGCTTACAAGCTCAGAAGGTCCTGACTATAAGGAAATGCAGGATTTATTGCATGCAGCTGAACAAGTGGGAAAACATACTCTGCAATGTGGTTTTGATTCATTAGAAGCTTCTTGTAGAGCCGCAGTTACAGGATCTGTGATTCGAAGGCATGCTTGGTTAAAACAAGGTTTACCTGACCATGTTAAGTCAAAATTACTGGATGCTCCTTTACAGCATGATATCTTGTTTGGTGTTAAGGCAGAAGAGGTATTAAAGAAAATGGAGGATAAGGCAAAATCTATGCAAACAGTGAAGGATTTCTTACAGGCACAGCCACCTCGATTTAGCAGAAATTGGCCTTCTAAAAATTGATCCTTTCCAGTGTCAGACAGACCACAAAGAGGCAGATACAGACACCCAAGAGGCAGATCTCAGCCCCAAGGCTCTTACAGACCACGACAGTGGGGTGCTGCAACCCCAAAAGGAGAAGACAAGTCACAACCTTATAGGAAACCGTCCCAATGACTTCCCCCTTCAAATGCCAAGCACTTACCTTTTGGCAGCTCCCTTAGGGGGAAAAGTAGCACTTTTTTCACAAAATTGGCATATAATCACCAAAGACAAATGGGTTCTGAATATTGTGTCTCAAGGTTACAGGTTCCACTTTCACACTCTACCAAGGCCAAAAGGAATGCCAGACCTGCCACAAAATCAATGGGCAGAGGCACAAAAACAAATTACAGCCCTCATGGACATGAGAGCTATTCAAAAAGTGCCACAACAGGAACAAGGACAAGGATTTTACTCACAACTTTTCTTGGTCCCTTGAAAGGACAAAGCCTGGAGACCCATACTGGACCTATCTACTCTAAATACTTACCTGGATGTTCCGAAATTGAAAATGTTGACACTACAGCAACTTCTTCCCATGCTGGGCAAGAAGGCTTGGCTTGTTACTTTGGACCTCAAAGAGGCATACCTGCATGTCCCAATCAGACAAAATTGCAGAAGATACCTCAGATTCATAGCTGGCACAATGCATTACCAATTCTCTGCACTGCCCTTTGGCTTATCTACTGCGCCCAGGGTCTTCACAAAATGCCTGGCACCAGTAATTGCATTTTGCAGACAGAAAGGAATTCAAGTATATCCCTACTTGGACGACTGTTTTATTCAAGCAGAGAGCAAGGACATTCTTCTAAAGCATCTGGCATTTGTAAAAAGATTGCTAATTTGCCTAGGGTACACAGTAAACCAAAAGAAGTCAAAACTAGTGCCCTCACAAAAGATAATATTCCTGGGTGCCAGCTTAAATACAACGACCCTGATGGCTTATCTCATGCCAGACAAGCAAAGACAACTGACTCAGTACTTTCAATTGATGGCAACAAAAACCCAACGCCCTGCAAGAAAAATTCTGCAGGCCTTGGGGTTCATGGCGGCCTGCATACTACTAATACTATATGCCAGACTGCATATGAGGAAATTACAGTGGTACCTAAAAAGTGTTTGGACTCAACACTGTCACAGTTTGGAAACAGTAATACCACTTATTCCCTGCCTACAACAGGAGTTTCGATGGTGGGCACTGGCATGTCACCACAACAAGGGACAGTCTTTCACTCTACCCACAGCCAGGCAGACACTAACAACAGATGCCTCGGATTACGCCTGGGGAGCACACATGGCAGGAAAATGTATCCAGGGCAAGTGGGCCGCAGACCAAATGCATCTTCACATCAATCAAAAAGAGATGCTAGCTGTGCAAAATGCCCTAACAGCTTTCAAGGACCTTCTGCATCCAGGACAACTATTACTGAAGACGGGCAACACCACAGTTATGTGGTACATAAACAAGCAAGAGGGCACTCATTCCTATCCCCTCTGCAGACAAGCCATGACTTTGTGGAACGCAGCACTGACCTATCAAGTTCATCTAAAAGCACAATTCCTGCCAGGAAAGAAAAATACTCTGGCAGAAGACTTAAGCAGAAACATCATGGACCCTCACGAGTGGAAATTAAATCCACAAGTATTCAGCATGATAACACAAAAATGGGGTTGCCCAGACATAGATTTTGCCTCTCCTCTGAACTGCCAACTACAGAAATTCTGCACAAGGACTTACCACACACAAGCATGGAAAGTGGATGCTCTCTCATTCAGCTGGAAAACACTAAACGTTTATGCCTTCCCACCACTGCCTCTCCTTTCAAAGGTACTTCTAAAAGCCAGACAAGAAAGGCCAAAAATGATCCTGATTGCCCCAGACTGGCCACACCAGCACTGGTACCCAATCTTAAAGAACTTGGCTCAAGGCCTAGCATGGATTTTACCTCAAATTCCTCATCTTCTGACTCAACAAAACAATCTGATCCTGCACAGCCAGCTCAAAACCTTAAACCTGGCTGCATGACGGATTACTTAGCCAAGCAGCCAACATCTCTCTCTAAAGCTGTTATGGATGTCATTTTGGAGGCCAGGAGGCCCAGCACCATTAAATCGTACTCAGAAAAGTGGAAGAGATTCTGCGCCTGGAACCAGGCTCAAAGCTTTGACCCTCTTGTTCCAAACATTCCTCAGATATTACAATACTTAACTGAGATGCTGGACAAAGGCCTATCCTTTTCATCCATTAAGATCCACGCCTCTGCCATCTCAGCTCATTACAACATGGATCCTCCTGTTTTCTCTCATCCATTATTAAAACAGTACCTCAGAGGGGCTAAAAACATAAGACCGCCCTGGAGAGCACCAACTCCAACTTGGGACCTCAACTTTGTCTTGGAAAAACTAACTTTACCTCCTTTTGAGCCATCCAGTTCAGCAGAATTAAAATATGTGTCATGGAAAACTGCTCTGCTTCTGGCAATAACTTCAGCTCGAAGAGTCTCAGAGTTACAGGCACTAATGGCAGTGGAACCTTTCATCATTTTTCATCAGGACAGGGTTTCTTTAAGAACAAACCCTACATTTATGCCAAAGGTGGTATACAGTGTGGCTCTTAACCAAACTATTCACTTGCTAACATTTTCTCCAAATCCCCAGAATAAAGGGGAGAGACTTCTGCACTCATTGGACATACACAGACAGTTACGCTTCTACTTGGACAAAACAAAAGCTTTCAGGAAAACTGAGCAATTGTTTGTAGCGTATGCTGCAGGATCACAGGGAAAGGCTATTTCAAAGCAGACCATTTCAAAGTGGGTAGGACACTGTATCCGTTTCTGCTACACACAGCATGGAAAAACTGTACCTAGCAACATTAGGCCACATTCCACCAGGGCAACAGCCACTTCAACTGCCTACCTCAGAGTACCTACCAAGGATATTTTGGAAGCTGCAACTTGGAGTTCAGTGCACACCTTTACCAAGCATTACCACTTGCCTCTTTACTCTAAATCCAGAGCTGGCTTTGCCACTGCAGTGCTGCAGGGCCTCATAGCCACCCCGAATCCTCTATAGATCCAGCCACCCTACCTCAGCTTTGGGATTCAACCCAAGTGTAATGACTGCAGCAGTGAAACACGATGAAAATAGTACAGTTTTGTACCTACCATAAATGTAGATGTTCGAGTGTATTCACTGCTGCAGTCCAGGTTACCCTCCCTCCATCCCCTTTCTTAACTAGGACTTATCTATACCTTTCTACCCTATACAACCTATGTGGTGTATTTGCTTGTAACTGAAGGTATTGTCTTTATTATTTATGTATGTTTTATTAGCAATATGTATTGGCTACCTATTTGGGGGCACCTGACATCTGGGGCAAGAAAAACTGAAGAAAATGGCGTAGGCTGCATCTTATATACCCTGGCGCACTGACGTCAGGGAAGAAGCGACAGCAACCGACGCAGGACCAAGACTTTGGAACTCTGGCCGACTGTGGGACCGCCTGACGGCAGGATAACCCTAGTGTAATGACTGCAGCAGTGAATACACTCAAACATCTACATTTATGGTAGGTACAAAACTGTACTGTTCATAGGTTGGTACTAGACTATCAGTCCTAGGGCCTATACAAGCCTAGCCATAACAATTCCCTGGATATTTCTTCCCACACTATTTACTTCCCTGGACCCCTGTCTAGCAGGGTGACTGACGTGATCCCCGGGGTGAATTACCTTTCTCCCATCCAATCGTCAAGGTTCCTTTTGAAGAGGGCCAAAGAGGCACAGGAATTCGCTCTATCTGCACCACTACAAGCCAATTTAGTGTTTGTCAACTAATCAATATGTGATGTGGATCCCACCACAGCAAACCAATATGTGATAGGATATCCCAACCACTGCCACCAATATGTGATGACCGTGCCCTGGCCCAGCAATCAAGGAGTCTCAGTCCTCACCACTGACACCAGAGAGGGCAACTTCCAGAAGAGGAATGGATAACTAATACACACAGTAAAGTACAATTTCCCTTAAGTGCACACAGAGATCACAGTCAGCCTGGAGCTGGTTGCTCCTTTGCTCACCATGTCCCCAATAAGACTCCCCACTGGCACAGCTATAGGGTCCAGATCTCAGCCTAGCTGACAAGCTAACCTCCAGTACCCTCTCTGTCCAACCAGTGCTTCGTGTCCCTGCCCAGGTAACTGACATACACCCACACTTTGCGATACGTATTCATACAACTTCACAGACACTCTTGGGAAAGGCTGACACAGATTCTCCAGCTGTGCCCCTTTACCCAGACTGTACGGTAGTCATTTTTACCACCACCACTTATTTTAAGGAGAGGGAGAAGCAGAGGGTGATGTTAAAGAGTGGAGGAAGATGCACACAGGTGGATTATATCCTATGTAGGAGGGCCGGTCTGAAGGAGATTGGAGACTGTAAAGTGGTGACAGGAGAAAGTGTAGTTAAGCAGCATAGAATGGTGGTCTGTAGGATGACGTTGGTGATCAAGAAGAGAAGGAGGTGTGTGAAAGCAGTGCCAAGGATTAAATGGTGGAAGTTAAATAAGGGTGATTGTGAGGTGGAGTTCAGGGAAGCGTTAAGACAGGCACTGGGAGGCAGTGAAGAGTTACCGAATAGCTGGGTAACTACAGCAGAGCTAGTAAGAGAGATTGCTAGAAAGGTGCTTGGTGTGACATCTGGACAGAGGAAGGAGGACAAGGAGACCTGGTGGTGGAATGAGGTAGTACAGGAGAGTATACAGAGGAAGAGGCTGGTGAAGAAGTGGGATTGTCAAAGAGATGAAGAAAGCAGACATGAGTATAAGGAGATGAGGTGCATGGCAAAGAGAGAGGTGGCGAAGGCTAATGATAAGGCATATGGAGAGTTGTATGAGAGATTGGACACTAAAGAGGGAGAAAAGGACCTGTACCAATTGGTTAGACAGAGGGACAGAGCTGGGAAAGATGTGCAGCAGCTAAGGGTGATAAAGGATAGTGAGGGAAAGGTACTCACAAGTGAGGAGAGTGTGTTGTGTAGGTGGAAAGAGTACTTTGAAGGGCTAATGAATGAAGAGAATGAGAGAGAGAGAGAAGGTTGGATGATGTGGGGATAGTGAATCAGGAAGTGAAACAGATTAGCAAAGAGGAAGTAAGGACAGCTATGAAGAGGATGAAGAATGGAAAGGGTGTTGGCCCAGATGACATACCAGTGGAAGCATGGAGGTGCTTAGGAGAAATGGCAGTGGAATTATTAACCAGATTGTTTAATGAAATTTTGGAAAGTCAGTGGATGCCTGAGGAGTGGAGAAAAAGTGTTTTTGTAGCTATCCTTAAGAATAAGGGTGATGTGCAGAGCTGCAGTAACTACAGAGGGATAAAATTGATCAGTCACAGCTTGACATTATGGGAAAGAGTTGTGGAAGCTAGGTTAAGAAGGGAGGTGATGATTAGTGATCAGCAGTATGGTTTCATGCCAGGAAAGAGCACTACAGATGCAATGTCTGCTCTGAAAGTGTTGCTGGAGAAATACAGAGAAGGTCAGTAGGAGTTGCATTGTGTCTTTGTGGACTTAGAGAAAGCATATGACAAGGTGCCTAGAGAGGAGTTGTGGTATTGTATGAGGAAGTCGGGAGTGGCAGAGAAGTATGTAAGAGTGGTACAGGATATGTACGAGGGTAGTGTGACATTGGTGAGGTCTGCGGTGGGAGTGACAGATACGTTTAAGATGGAGGTGGGATTACATCAAGAATCAGCTCTGAGCCCTTTCTTATTTGCAGTGGTGATGGACAGGTTGACAGATGAGATCAGACAGGAAGGCCCCGTGGACTATGATGTTTGCAGATGACATTGTGATATGTAGTGAGAGTAGGGACCAGGTTGAGGAGACCCTGGAGAGGTGGTGATATGCTTTAAAGAGAAGAGGAATGAATGAAGGTCAGCAGGGCTAAAACAGAATATATGTGTGTAAATGAGAGGGAGGGTAGAGGAATGGTGAGGATGCAGGGAGTAGAGCTGGTAAATGTGGATGGGTTTAAGTACTTGGGATCAGCAGTTCAGAGTAATGGTGAGTGTGGAAGAGAGGTGAAGAAGAGAGTACAGGCAGGGTGGAATGGGTGGAGAAAGAGTGTCAGGAGTGATTTGTGACAGACTGGTACCAGTAAGAGTGAAAGGGAAGGTCTACAAGAGGGTAGTGAGACCAGCTATGTTATATGGGTTGGAGACGGTGGCATTGACAAATAGGCAGGAGTCAGAACTGGATGTTGCAGAGTTAAAGATGTTAAGATTTGCACTGGGTGTGACTAGGATGGACAGGATTAAAATCAGTATAATAAAGGGTCAGCTCAGGTTGGGAAAGTTTGGAGACAAAGCAAGAGAGGCGAGATTGCGTTGGTTTGGACATGTGTTGCTGGATATATTGGGAAAAGGATGCTAAGGATGGAGCTGCCAGGTAAGAGGAAAAGAGGAAGGCCTAAGATAAGGTTTATGGATGTGGTGAGAGAGGACATGCAGGGGGTTGGTGTGAAAGAGCATGATGCAGAGGGCAGGAAGAAATGGAAACAGATGATCCACTGTGGCAACCCCTAACGGGAACAGCCGAAAGAAGATGATGATGACCACCAGCTAATATTATCAACTACTAAAAGGCCCTTAAAAGGGTGTCCAATTATTATTGTGCAATATTATTATCCAATTGGTAATGTGACTATTCATTCTAAGGCTTATTTTAGAGTGGCCTATTACAATAACCTCTATAAATATGCAGTGTACTCTAGAACCTACTTCTCTACACAAACCAGCCACAGGTAAAGGTTTTTAAAATATTTAATAATAAATAATTAAAACACAAGACAATACTCCTACACCACAGAGATATCTAAGAGTTCAGAGATCACACAGGTCTGATGTCAAAGAAAAAGACTTAGTCTAACTTTCTAATCTTTAGCTAATCTTAAGAGAAAATGCAGTGCTATAATCCTATTTACATACATAGAGCATAAGCAGTGCTGGGTTAGATGTCCAAGATCAAAATGCTTACAGTCTCTCACTGAACAATAGTTTTTAAACACTAGCCAACAGCTCTGCTAAGGCCCTCCCAAATTACATCATTTTGACACTTAGGTTTTCTCAGGCCACAAACTGCATTATTTAGCAAGCTAACACCTGCTCAGGAAACTACAACAATGCAAGGCATTTCACATATACACTCTAGCAGAAACCAGAGCAATAAAGCACCTTCCGTATGTAAATTCTGGCCCTTACCTTTAATCGTAAAACAATGGGCATGAAACCTTCATCCAGACCCACTGGAGCCAGCTTGTAAACATCAAAGAGATTCATAAGATCTTTTCATCTTCAAAAGACAGATTTGAAATGCTTGGCTTGGTTTTCCTTACAGCAGATGGCAATGTTGCAACAATCTTGAAGTTCACATTTTACAGTGTTTTCTTTCATTTAAAAACACAAGCCTGGATTTTACATTTATTTATACAATTGATAGAATTATTTATCAAATTCTATTTGACTAGGCTGGCAGCCTTCGCCCAACTTCCTCTAATCTTCACAGACAGCTCAGCTTTTCCATTGATGATGTACTGCGCATGCATTTGGAACATGCGTTCCCACGCATACCCAGTACATCGGTGCTCGGGAAAGTACACAATAGAAAAGAAGATCTCCATTGCTCCATTTTTCTGTAATTTCTTTTTTTTTAAATATTGGTTTGTGGCAGTTTAGGGGTAGGAGAGCTTCACTCCTGACTCCACACATACAAGAAAGACAGCTTGAAGAAAATACAAGGGAAATCAGGTACATGTATTTAATTTTAAATACCATACCTATTTTCTTCATGCTGTCTTTCTCGTTTGTGCAGAGTCGGGACTACAGCTTTATTTTTTTTTAATTAAAAAAAAAAATTAAAACTTGGACAATATACCAATGGAAATAAGTCCGGGGACTGGACCTTTTCCTTTGGTATATTGTCGGATTTACAACAGGCACGCTGGCCAGTCAGCATGCACGTTTTGGAATAGTAATGGTCAGTCATTGTATAATTGCCCTTTGTTCACTGTAGTGCGACCTCGGAGTTGGAATATATATTTAACAGGGGGTGGGGGGCACAGCTCCCCACAATATAATGTTCGATGTTTGTGCTTTTTCAATGTTTGAGCGTTCGTTCTTTTGAACTTTCGCTCTTATGATATTAGACCCACATTGAACAGCTTGAAATATCTTTCCTCCGTTGAAGGCAGATAAACCACCCTCCTTGATACAGGGATCAGCTTCCAGTACCACTTGCCATATCAGAATAACACTGTGACAATAGAAGATGCACGTGGGATACCTTGCTATAATTAAAAAAAAAAAAAAAGTCACTCAGAATTCTGGATCTCAGATATTAATGCTTCATACATTACAGTTTATAGGACTCTGACATAAAGACAAGTTCAAATAATGCCCACCAGCAATTAAATGGGAAGGAAAGTCTGATAATAGAGCAGTAAAAGAAATTTTCACTGCATGGGGGTGGAATGTCAAGATGAAGAAAGCAAGGAGAGAAGAGAAGGCGAGGCCCACATTGACTGGTAATAAACTCCATAACAGGGTGAGAAGCTTACTGATCTAGGGCAGCATAAGAGCTGAGTTGGTTTTCTTCAGATTTGAGATGATCCAATTCTTGGAGGGTGGCTCTTTTTGTAATGGTTGTAGCCTTGGCTGACTGGGAATAGTCCCTGGAGCAGATCCAGGTCATTCTGGGAGGATTATCACACTGCTGGCCGAGAATGCTGGTAGTTCCCAAGTGTATGGGGGAATTTGTAGCTAACAAATGTCTGCTTGGTCTGCCACCATAACTCTCTACAGAAATGGAAGGGTAATGATGTGAACATTTCATAAAGCCTGACGACGTTCACTAAAGTGTAGTGTATTTAACCAATAACCATCTACTACTCGTCTCTTATCTTCGTTTCATTCACACATCGCTGTGCCATGATACCCACATGGAGCATGGTGTACAGTTCTTGGGACATTGTTTGACACCAGAGTCACTGTCTAGGTTACCAAGATAGCCATTTATTTGTTGGCTAGGTAGGTTGGCTTGTCCATTAACCTTTTCAGACACGCCCCAGGCCAAGAGGTACAGTCTCTCTCTCACACACACACACACACACACACACACACACACACACACACACACACACACAGTTTATACAGTCAGGATCACAAAATACATAGGGTGGGGTGCTGTATTATAAGGGCATGTGCTGCAGATCAGAAGGTAATGCATCATTGTTTAAAAAAGCTCAGCAGACAGAAATCGCAAAATAGGAGTGTTGACTGAAAAGGACTTTCAGGACATGAAGTTTCTATCACTAAGATAGCAGTGCAATAAAAACCCAGGCACAGCAAACAAGACAACCCAGAGGCATGAGCTTGACCACTTTTTCCTGTAGCGGCAGCAGCATCTATACAAAGTGGAAGGAGATTCTAGTAACTTGGCTCCAAATTCCCCATACTTGTTTATTCCTAAACTGTGGAAGTTTCCTCTCCCATCCTCCCATCTGTGATTTTCCACATTTACTTCACCGGTAGCTGTTTGTATTGACTAGCATGTGAAACATAATCCTCCCCCTGTGTCTGCAGTTTTTGGCACCTGACGTTTCCATGTGTTGCACATATGGCAATAAATTGTGCTTTCTGTCATTTAGAAGATGGAGGACATTCCATGAGCACAGAGACACGGGTTTCTGCCCAAAATTCACATTGTCATTACACTAGCCAAAATTGCACCTGTTCCACTACCTGATTGATGATGGCAGACGTCTGATTGCAGTAGCCCTTGTTAATGGATATCTTCTTCACAGGTCATGAAAAGTTCAGATTACACTGGGCGAACTTAAACACATCCACTTGGTCTACCCTTGAACTACCATTAGTGCCCTAACAATTCAGGCATTTTATGACAGAGTTACTTTTCCCTTTCTGTTTTTTTTTTTTTTTTTTTTACACATATATAGTTGCACCTTAGAGAGCATGACTGTAGATGGCTATTTGTATGTTTATTGATTTCTTGTAGCTAAACCAAGTTTGTATGATCCTCACGTTGATTACCAGTTAAATTGTCCCTGTATTGGTGCATGATTTGTATTTATTTCTACTGGGTTTTGCTTGATATTTTAATTGCAACATATTTATTGTTAAATGCTTGTTTTAAAATTATAGTGATACACTATTATGCCTTTTTTGCTGATGCCTTATCTACTGCTGAACTATGTAGTCTCTTGTCAACTGTGTGTTTTTTTCTGATACCTTTTTGAGAATAGCATTTGCAAAGTTTCATAATTTATAATTCTCAGTCCTCTTTGTTCTAGGTCGGTGTTTATCTGAGAATTTTTATGTCAGAGGAGATGGGACCAGAGTTTACTTTTTCACTCAAGGTACTGAACCTCTCCAGTATATTTTACTTTGTTGTGTGATTATTGAACCTTAGGAATGCATAAGAGGCAAGTATGCCTTTTAAACATATGTAAATGTATTCCCTGGCTGTTTGGTGTAGAGAGATAAAGACCTAACTATGACAAGATAGCCAGATATCAAGCAGCTCAGGTGCTAAAAAGCCAGGAGGGGGAGGATTGGAGTGAGTATCTGGCACTTGTTCATTTATCCTGGGGGGAGTGGGGGATTATTTCATTTGGCTGACTGCTACCATACATGCAGAGGTGGAGTGCATGACACTGAAAAAGCCAGGCCTGAGGATGTCATTTTGGCAATCCCAAGCTGATAATGGTAACTTTTAGTAGAGTGTTGGTAGAAGTCCCTGCACACCCACCCAGAGAAAGTAAAACACATTGCGCTGATGTGGTGGTTTGCATGCACCACCAGGGTCAGTTTAGGGACTTAACAGAAATGCGTCACTGCCAGGATGTCACTGAGGGTGCAAACAGCCTCCATGGCTGGCTGGCTGGCTAGATGATGCCTCAGGTCAGTGGTCACCCTCATGCTGGATATTCCTAATATGGAGCCCCAGACTAATGGGGAGGTGTGGCTGTTAGCAGGAAAAGACACAAACACACAGGAAAACAAAATGTACAAATGTGTATATGCAATTATATGCACATGCACTTATGTACTGTGTTTTAATAAAATACAACTGAAAATATAGTAGTTGCCATTTAGACTGAGTATTATTTGTACAGAGTAGTTGACAACTTAGAAAGTTAAAAAATGAAAGACAACAGAAGATTCCAATGATGTTGGCAGTGTAGTAGTATGCTGCATTTCTGCTTCCATTGCTGGAGCTCTGGTATTTAGGGTCCTGGACTAGTACTTTGCACAGCTGAACGTATCAGGAATTCTTTTATCATCATTATTGTACTGTACGATGTAGGACTTCTCAATTTATATTCTTTTGTTGGTCTACCAGCTAACTGTATGTAGAGGAGAGCTTTGTGGCCCTGCTTATCAAGTAAATGATATCAGCCATGATGAGCTGTCCTAATATTTGTCAGGAGTTCAGGTTGAAGGCATTTAGATGGTTACTTGTCAAGTTAACAAAGGAGAGTGTGGCATTACTTTTATTAAGGAAGGGGGATGAAAATGAAAATGCCCAGCGAGTACTAGACTGCTACATTCTGGTTTTGAGTGTGTATGAGACTCATATTCACATTGTTTAGTAATGTAGTTGCTAGGGTTCTGCCTGCAAACCTGGCACCACAGATTCAGGATAATGTTCTGGTAGCAAGCAGCTTTCTTGGAGGGGATGAAAAAGTTGATGCACTTGTGGCCCTGCCCAGCCCCTAAAACCCTCCCCAACAATCTGGACACAGCACAGATATTGGACAAGTGATTAATTGTATATCGTAGCCAGATTAATGTAATTAGTTCAACAAACACCATTTTTAAATTGTGCATTGCGTTTTAATCAGTATAATTACTTCAGCAAACACCGGTAACTTTTTTCACAACTTTCTCAGTGTAATTGCAGGCATTCTGAGCTGTTTGGGTTCCCATATCTGTTTTAATAGTTTTGAGAGTTTTATTTTCTTTGAAGAATTCTGTAGCTTTCCATATGTACAGAAGCTTCCTTTTATAGCAGTCTAGGGGTGATTCCCCAGATATATTCAGAAAATAGCATTAGGAAGTGTGGAGGAGCCTGATGCGTGAATGGGCATTCCTTTGTTGAAGGTTGTGCGTCAGGGCTGGTAACTTGGCACGTAAAAATCAACTACCAATCATTAGTGGACCGGAGTTCCGCTGTGGCGACCCCTAACCAGGAAAAGCCGAAAGACACAACAATAACAACAACTAAATAAACAGCATTAGAGCAAGCAGCAAGCTCGTGAGCAGTGTCTAATATTAACGTAATTCCACATTTGTGAAACCACAGACACCCACATTGCTTCAATATCCATTCAAACCTATTCTCTCTCAACTCTTTCTAACCCAATGAAACACTAGCCCTATTATTTCCCAAGTGGCATTCCAAACTAAAGCCCCAATTTACAATAACCTGTTTAAATCACACCCATATTGTGATCCCTAGCAATTTTGAATGGGCTATGATACGAGTTTAGCCAATGAAAATTAGAAATATGTTATTCACATAAGGGAAGTAATTAAAAAAAAAAAAAAAACCAAAAACTTACAGCACTCACTGTGGCAGCTAGTATACACTTGGCTTTTTCTAAACTTCTTTGTGCATTCCCAATATTGATTTAATTTGTAGGCCACACTATGCCTAAGTTTAGACCAGTGCTACAACAAAATAGCTCAATTCACTACTAAGATGTAGAACTCTTCTGATTTGAATTACTACACTCCATTTTACCCAACTAGTACTTGCACATAAACCCCTGACTAATACTCGATAGGAAAAGCATTATGAGGCATACAATGACGCATTTCTCCTTCCAAAGTGATAGGGCTAGGACCAACATAAATATCTTCATACCAAGATGCTATTAATACAAGCAATCATCATGGCTGCCTGAATGACTGCCCCCACCTTCAGATGGCTGTCACCTCTGTAATTATGGAGGACTCCCCAACACTGAGAAAAAATGTGCTCAAGCCGATTGAGGGAGGCTTAATGATTAGAATTCACGAGGGCAGGAAAAAAAATTATTTTAACAAGCTTCAAAATGTCCCATAGGCAAGAACAAGATTTACTACAGTACTTAAAGTAGAAAAATATGCCAGAGATCATGTCAGAGCCATATAGCCTGCTCATCTAGTGCCATTTTACATTCCACAGTCAAAATGACCCCCCTTTTGAAGAGCCAAAATAGAAAACAAAACAAAAAGGTCCGTTCCCTCAATCTGGTACCGCCTAGTAAGCCAAGTTCATTCTTCCTGATCTGCTCCCTTCAACTCCAAGTTAAGGAGGGGAAAAAAAACAGGTCTAGTCTCTAGTCTGGCACTCCTCACCTGAAGGGCAAACCAGGTCCTTTCTTCTGATCTGTGTTCCTCAACTCTTAAGTTGAGGAGCAAAAAAAAAAAACTGTAGCAAGCCAGTCGCTACAACTTACATGATGTGCAAAGTGCAAGGCATTTAAACACTTCAGTCCTTACCACAAAAGCCATACCGGCATTCAGAAATGCCAGTATGGAAATGAATGGCGGTAGTGCACTAATGTCTGACATTTGCCAATCATGACTAGCAATAACCTTGAGCTTGGGCAGCTGCCCCAGTCAACCCACCCTAGCTACACTTCTGTTCAGTGTGTAAAGTGCAAAATCTTCATGATTGCTGACTGCTTAAGGTTGCAAGACACATCTGTGCTCTAATTACAGACCTAAGATGGGAAAATATACTTTGAAATTTGCATTATGATGAACATGTTTAAGAACACCTTCAAGCTGCCACAGGTAGAAAAACCCAGAAATAAATGTCACAGAGTAGAAATGAGGATGCAGCAACCTAAAAGTTTCACTTAGAAAAGCTGCAAATAGAAGAAGAAAAAGCAGGTGAATGCCTCTAGGAAGCCTAATGTAAGAGCTACGTAACAAAATATTAAACCATCCCTGGCAAGAAAAAGGATAAGTCAAGTACATATGGTTCTCCAATCATAGCAGAGTTCAGAGACAGCACATAAAAATCAGCACAAGACAAAAGAAAAAATAAAATGCAGTGCCAGAGAAAAGAAAGAATGAAGACTGAAGTTATTAGCTAACAAAGTAATACAGTATACAGAAGAAATAAATGTCATTACAGAATTCCGGAGGAACAAATAAGATACGAGAGCAACACGTGCAAAAATGTTATGTGATACAATTCAGTCTTTCAGTGGACGAATATGTACCTAACTGCAACAAGCAAAGACGAGTTTGTACTATTCATAGCACGGAGCAGTGGTGCAGCATAGCGTTGTCACCTCGCAAGAGGTTCTCTGGTTCGATTCTCGGCTGGGGTACCTTCTGTGTGGACTGTGCATGTCTTCCCTGCGTTCATGCAGGTTTCCTCCCATGTTGCAAAGACCTGCATCTGGAGCGTTTCTCCCCAGGCCACCGCTGAAAATTAGCTTTGTTTCAAGTCGGACTTTCCCGGTTAACAGATGTTAAATAAATAAATACTACTTAGACCAAACATAAAGCATATATAGATATAGATATATATATATATATATATATATATATATATATATATATATATATATATATGACAGGCAGTGGTATAGAAGGGACAAACTTTATCTAAATGTGGTTGGGGAGAAAGAGAATGAGTCCTGGCAGCAAACATAGTCTCGTTTAACAGTAGAAAGGTTAGTTTTATTATCAGCAGGCAAGCCTGTGCAGGGTGAAGTGTGTGAAGAACAGTGTTCAACCTGTACACAAACATAAGTCATAGGCAAAGAGTGAGAACACACACAGTAAAACCAAAAATGTTTATTTAATTATCTTGGCTGTGGTGTGGTAGCAGTAAAATACAATATTATACTATGAATGCTGGCATCAGGTAGAGCAGAATTGTGTGGGGTATAGCTGTATTTGTAAAAAGCAGTTGAACAGCCAAGCTACTCCTTCTAGCCTGAATGATAAAGTTGGAATATGCAGGTGCAGAACTTCAAATGTTTGTGATATACAGAGGTCACCAGAGTTCTGTAGTACAGATATAGACTCTCCTTTGCAGATACTGTTTGAGGATGGTGAGTCAAGGGAGAACCTGCTTTTGAGTGATCTCGGTCTTTATAATGTCGACTAGAAAACATGTAACCAGAATTCAGCAGGTAGTGTATGTTCGTTTGACAGAATGATTAGCCATCTGAATTTAAGGCAGTACAGAGATGTCCACCCAAGAAGAGAGCTGTTTTACTGTAAAGTAGCAGATGACAAGTTAATCAGTAGCAGTCTAACTCATTTTGCAAGCTGTGACTACAGTGTGGTAAAAGCAGACTTCATCTTGAAATGCAGTAAAACTAATTGAGTGAGATAACATGGACAATACATACAAATGTTTCAAGCATGGGCATTAAAGCCCTTCTAGCTTGCCAATATGCCAAAACACTTGTTCCCATAATAAATGTCCAGGCTGTTCTTAAAAATATCTAAACTAGTACTTGCTTAAATGTAATTTGGTAGTCTGTTCCAAGCATCAGCTACTCTGTCAGAGAACCAATTAGTACACTTCTCATTCCTATAGATACTTCTACATAGGTTATCTGACGATTCTCTAGCTAGTACTTTTTGATAACCCCAAACATTCCCAGAGGTAGTTGTCCCTAAATGCCTTATATACATGAATAAGATCTCCTCTTAAATGTCTGTAAGAGACACTGTACAAGTTCAGATATTTTAGTCTTTCATAATAACTTAGATTTTCACATCCATGGATGCCCTTAGTATATTTCCGCTGTACTCTTTCCAGTTTTTTCATGCTTGTTTTCCTATAGGGTTTCCATATTGTTATTCCATACTCAAGTTTGGGTCTAATGTAACTAACAAACAATGAATTAATTATGTTTGATTTCCTAGACTTTATAAATCTTTTTATACAACCTATAGTTCTAGAACTGTCATTAGCCAATTGGTTGATATGATTAGAAAAACTCATAGCTGAATCTACCCATATACCCAGGTCCTTAAATGAGTCTACAGTTTCAATCACTGTGTGCTGTATTAAATATTCACCTTTCAGTTTGTCTCCCAAATCTCATATGCTTAGTTTTTGATGTATTTATCAACATATTCTTCTCCTGTGCCCAAATGGTCAATTTAGTCAAATTATTTTGCAGACATGCCTTATCTGTAACACTTATAATCAGTTTACCCAATTTCAGGTCATCAGCATATAGACTGTAGAACACCTCAGATGAAAACGTAAGGTCTGAAAGATGCAATCTAAACAAGTAAGGGCCTAGTACAGAGCCCTGTGGGACACTTTGACTGTAACCAAGGATTCCATCTGTCCAGTTGGTGTGTGATACTTGCCATGTCCTATTTGTAAGCCATGCAGCTGTCCATCTTATCAACAGTACATCAGTACCTAGTTGTACTAATTTATTGATCAGTGTTTTGTGCATGACCCTGTCAAATGCTGGTTAAATCTATATAAATCACATCACAGCACAATTTTTCATTCATAGCTGTTATTATATTGTTATAGAACATCATGTTACAGGTGGTAATAGATCTATTTTCAACATATGCACGCTGATATATGGTTTCAAGTCCCAACCTATCCAGTTCTGACAATAACTTATCCAGTATTACCTTCTCCATTATTTTTCCACAACATGAAAGTAGACTTAAGGGTCTATATGATTCTGGGTTTGTCCTACTCCCCTTTCCCTTAAAGACAGGTTTAATAAGTGCATGTCTCCAATCTTGAGGAATCTCCCCATATTTATATGACCTAGTGAATAATAGATGTAAAAAAGTGTAAGTTCTTGCTTAAGTGTTCTCAAATCATTGTTGCTTATTCCGTCTCCTCCCTGCGGTTTGTTTGGATCCAGTTTGCACAGTTCTTTTTCAATATAGTCTAATTTGATTCCAGTATCTGGGGTTACCTGGATGTCACTAGGACAACTTACCACCCCTTTTGTGGAGCCAAACTGTTTTGCATAAGATTTTGTAAATATATCTATAATCTGTTGTGTCTGAGAATAAATTTTAGAATCTGCACTCAGTTTATCAATTTGTGTATCTTTACTCCTTCCACACCTTATGTATCTATAAAAAGGTTTCCTATTATGCTCAATATCTTTATATAAATTTTCTTCAAAAATTTCTTGATCTTGTCTAACACTATGCTTAATCTGTTTGTCCAGCTCGTTTCTTTCAGTTTTCAAAGGTGTAGTTCGACCTCTCTTCCATTTCTTATATTTTTTGTCTCTCACCTTAATCAGATATCTTGTTCTTAGGGAAATATACCCCCTGATGTTACGTGCCTAGATCCTGGTGTTAAACATTTTTTTGACTTTTTGCACTCAATTTCTCTTTCAAAGCTTTCCTCATTCCATCTGCAGTTTTTCCACTGAACACCTCACTCCAGTTAGTTTTATATAGCAACTTTTTTGCTTCCCTATAATCTGTAATTAACCTTCTGTGCATTGGTTTAGATTTCAGTTTGGCAGAATTATCTAGCAACAAATTAACATTTATGACCCCATGATCACTGCACATCAATGGTGGTAAAACTTGAAGTTACAGTAATTTCTTTAGGAACAGAAACAATATCTAGTATATTCTGTTCCCCTGGTAGGATTTTTTTACAATCTGAAGCATTTGTTGTTCCTGAATATACTCTGTGACGTTGTGGAATCAATATTATTCCAGTCTGTTTCTGGTAAATTTAAGACCCCAGCTAATATTATTCTTCCCTCCTGTGTTTCATGTAAGAAATGTATGAATTCCTCTAGGTCATCTGCACATGACTTTGGTGGTCTGTATACTCCAACAATTGTTATATGTTCCAGGGTTGTCTTTATTGTCACAGTTACATAGTCTGTAGTATTGGTATTATCATTGAACATGTAATAATCACAAGTCTCATAGCTATATTTAATGCCTATTATAACACCTCCACCTGATTTTTTGTTAGAATGCCTGTTACAGTAAAAGCATTTATACCCTGACAGAACTGGTTTCCAGTCATTGTTCTTTAACCATGTTTCACAAACTAGAACAACATCAATCTTGTGGGAACGTAGCAAATTTTCTAATAAAAACACTATTATTAATGCTCCTAACATTAACAACCGTCAGAGATGCATCAAATATTGCTATCTGTGAACTATTACATTTTTGACCTGGCAAAAATCCTGGCTAGTGTTTGTCAAATATTACAAGATATCTGCTGCAAAAATTCTTTCCCTGATCTAGACAAATGCACACCATCCTGTCTGAACACGTGTGCCCAAAAGAAGGCTTGGATGCTCTATGCATTTCCATTTTTTAAAACAGGCCATTTTTTCCATGAAGGTGTTTATCAAAAAAATCTTTTCATTCACAGTGACCTGACTATCCTTTCTATAGGTGATTTGTGAAAAATATGTCCTAACACCAGTACAAGCTATACTATCTAGGAGGGCTATTAGTTCCCAACTAACAGAGAGTCTTTGTTAGTAACATCATTTGTACCAACATGAATAAAAACAGATCCATACTTCCTTACATTAAGGTGTTCCAAGGCTCGTTTCACGTCTTCTATTTTTGCTCCTGGCAAGCATAACACTATTTGATGTTCATTATCATCTCTGCAAATATAAGCATCAGTTCCTCTAATAACTGAATCTCCAATTACAAGGATATCTTTGCTGACCATCTCTGAAGAATCTTCAGCTTCTAATGCAGTCATTTCTGCTCTATCAATTGTTACAAAGGATAGATCTTCATCACTATTAGTCTTATTAATTCCACTGTTTTCATTGCGTATTAAATTCTCATTCAGCTGGCACTGTAAATCCACAGCTTGAGCCATGTAGTCAACATATGTCTTTCTCTTCTTTTGTTCTTCAATCCTTACACGTTCAGTTTTGATTTCTTCCTTTTCACCTGCCCCTTGCCTCTTTTTTTCTACCTTTTCCATTGGAAAGGTGATGCCTTTTTCTGTAGACTGGGGGTTTTCTGATAGACAGATATCTTCATTTCCTGTCACCAGTGTGTTACATAACAAAGCATAATCCTTTTTAATACGTATTCTCTTTCTTTTACAGTCATTAGTCAGTTTCTTTTTCTTCCTTGTTATTTGTTGAGAACAACTTACTTCCTTTCTTTTTTTGTTTCCTTCTAAATAAACCGGATCCTCAGATTGCTGAGTACTTGCATCCACAATTCCATAGTTCTCAGGGGCCTCATCTTTCATAGGAGTTGAATGTTCTTTGCAGAAAATAGATGCATTATTTCCTAAATCTGTTCTATTTGTCCCATGCCTAATATTATTTAGTTCATCAGTCGAGTCATTAATATATGATGCAACAGTTCTCCAAGCCATGCCAATTGCACATGTGCAATCATCATCAAGTCGAGATTTGCTTCTAGCAATGGTAAGCAAATCATCCAACTTTTGACATGAGGAACAAAGCTCACCAGTGTTATCAGCTGTTACCTTTAAATATGCATAGCATTTATTACACTGTACAAGATACTTGTGCGTTAGCAAATCATTAATTGCATACTCATTTAAGGAATCCATATTCAGCTTTAATTGAATAAAATATTGCAAAGGAAAAAAATTACACAAAGTCGCAAAGAATTCAAAGGAACTTAAATCATCTTCTATGACAAAAATTATACCAGCAATATACAACTAAATAACAAAACACAATAAAGTTGTTCTGACCATACAAGTTCTACCAGCCAGGCAGAAGTTGTAACTTCTTTACGTCGCACGCAAAGCTTTTGCTCACTATAGCTCGCAGTCGCACCTCCTTTTAACAATAAAAGTAAATAAAACATCTCTTACCAGTCAACTCCATCCACAACAAATCTCAAACCAAGACAGGATTGTTTTGATATGCTCAGAATTTTCCTTTCTGCAGTCTGTGTAAATTTATAGCTGTCTAAGCCCCTTGTGGTGGCGAGAGCTTGCCTGTCCAAAACCTATCCCTTTCTCATAACCAAAAGTGAAACTAAAGGTAAAACAACAAAATATAAATCAAAGTAAAGCTTGTTAATAAGCAGTCTCTTCCTACCTATAAACAGTTAAAAATAGTGATAACAAATGCAATATAAATTCAAATAAAACTTCTCTTACCAGTCAACTCCACAACAAATCACAAACCAAGACAGGATTGTTTTGATATGCTCAGAATTTTCCCCTCTGCAGTCTGTGTAAATTTATAGCTGTCTAAGCCCCTTGTTGGACAATGCTTATATGGATGTAGTTTAGGCTAGCTATAAAACACAGCAACCACCAATAAATTTCTTTCAGATCACACAGTCTGACCTGTCTGAAAGGATTTCATAGGGCAGTAATGATGGATTTTCAAACATGTAACAATTAAGAATGCGTACAGAGGTAGTTACTATTTCAGAAGCAGCACATATCTGATTATTAGGAAGACAAAGTATGCAAAGCAAAATACATGCAGTTAGTAGACATAGTGGTAGATGGGATGAGCACTGAGGGAGGTAAAGTACAAAAAACATGGGTAAACTGGTAAACTAGAATTAAAATTCTTTCATCGCAGATAAATCATTATTATGTCTTTCAAAAAGATCTAACAGCAAATATGCTGTAGCATAGTAGGTAAGCCACACTATCCTACTGCTCGGTTTACCGTCAGGCAATGTAGAAAAGAGAGACAGTTTTTAAAAGTGATTTTGTAGGTGAGGAAACTAGGGTAAACAAACATATAGTGCCTCCTGTTGGTGGACAGGAACATCCTGCTGAAGTGAGGGGAAATCGGCATTGCACACTTCATCTACCAGTTATCTCTAGGCAGGTTCAGTGGGATAGATCTTAAAAGAAAACTTGAATCATCCTGTTGGAAATAATGTTGATTTCCTCTTCGTTGATCTTTGACCCCGTTAATGATAGAACACATGTATAATAGACTTCAAAAAAATAGGCAAAATGCAAAGACACTTATCTGAGAATATTTCTTATCTTCTGCTGTAAGAAAATGCCAAAAATGCTAAGGTGAGTCAGGCCTATTTCTACTTAATATATCGGAAAGTAAACATGATTTAGTATAGAATGTGTACAGAGAGATAGACCTCTTAAACAAGTAGGACTTCTAGATGTTCCAGTGACTGTAGATCTTAGAAAAGTTCACCTGAGATTACAAGTGCCACAGTACAATATGGAGAAGCTTTGAAGTAACTGTAGGGCAGCTGGTGGATGAAAATGAAATTCAGTTAGTACAGAAATAAGGTGGTAAACCTTAGCTTAATAAAAAAAAAATATCAGACAAGAAAGTTGAAAACAGGTACACCGTCTAAGGCAGCATATGAGCTTTTATGTCTTGCCATTGTTCCAGGCTTTAGCATAAGCTGTCTTTGCTGGGTGGGGATGCTACCCTACCCCTGTCTCCCAAATATGTGTGTGGTCCTGCATATGAGCTTTTATGTATTGCCATTGTTCCAGGCTTCAGCATAAGCTACCTTTGCTGGGTGGGGATGGTACCCTACCCCTGTCTCCCAAATATGTGTGTGGTCCTGCATAGTATGTTGTTTGCAATGATTAAGACTGCATTGTTTGTAAAACCAAAGTGTGTGATCTGAGAGACTGTAAAGGTGAATGTACTGGTAGGCAGTGGTTGCTGTGACTTCAAAGCCCGGGGGCTGCTGGAGAAAGTGAATTGGAAAGATTAGCTAGAATCCCTAGATGATATGCTTGTTTTTAATTTTGTTGTCTGCTAGTTTTTGAATGAGGTAGTGTACCATCTCGCTTTTATTTCTGTAGTGGGTGAATTCCATCTACCAACTGTCCTACCACTCAAATTAGTAACCTCAAACATTTCTATCTATCCTTTCTTTCCTTACTCCAGTCTTTCTCTCTCCCGTAAAAACTACTCTGTCAGTCTTCATTCTTATCAATTGTGCCCGTAAAGTTTGCTGACTTTGAATTCAGATGTGTATCATCGCTCCTTTTCAGTCACTTTATTTTATGTATGTATGTTTTGTTTGTTTTACAGAGTAGTGCTGTTAACAATATCGACCAATTTCAGGCTTGGTCTGGGTGAGATACAAAATGTTTCCCAAACATAAAATGCAGACAGGTAATGAGTAACAGAGTAGTTCAGATTAATTACATAGACAAGCTGCATGTGTACTTGCTAGTAAGCAAGCAGAGTGTAATGTACATTAGTTTCTAAAGTGGGTCAATCTTCAGTAAATCTGAGACAGAAGACTTTGAAACAAGATAGGGGTAGTGAATTAGATGATATGTCATGTGTTGAAGCAGGTGCATTCAGCTTGGATGAAGAAGTGTTTTTTGAGTTGCATTTGGAGTACGTGTTGATTTCCTTTACGTAGATAGGGAGGACTTGTCAAAGAGTAGGTTCCAGAGAGGAGAAAAGCACGTGCATTGCTTTGGAGTTTGGTTCTAGGGGTAACTAGGGGTAATGAGAGGAGATGTGGCTTGTGATTACTGTCTCAGGTTGTATGAGGAGTTTATTTATTTTTATGGTCTAGCTGTAAGGGAAGTAAATGTATGAAAGTGGAGTAGTTTGTAGAGTTAGGATCCTAACAATAGGTTAGATCTTTTTTTTTATGAGTAGTGATTTGGCTTTTTCTAGAATGATACATGATTCTGTCATAGAGACGAGTTTGTAATGAATCAGAAAATGCTGTTAAGGTTTGTCTGGAGTGTGGAGGTGTTTTTCTTGGAGGCAGAAACAAAAACAGAGAGTTCATATTCAACCTGAGAAAGGAGAACTATTTTGCCAGTGACTGTTCTAGCTGGTTGGGATACAAACGGGGAGGTCTTTTTAGCCCAGAGCAGAAGAGAGTTTATATTGGCTAAGTTTAGCAACTGATCAAGCCATAGTCTTAAGTATCTGACGATGGGGGTTGTTTCTGTGAAATGTTTTTAAATCCGGGAATAGGGTCTGGCCTGATATCAATTTCATTTACTTTGTTTTGGAGAACATGATCAGTGAGGTCAAGTGCCTTTGTCAGGTCTATCAATAGGGTCCTTCTCAGTGTTTTGCAGAATGTTAACAGGTAGGGACCAAAATGCTGTTGTACTTCATCTAGGCCAGAATCCATGCTGTTGAGAGGAGAGCATGTGGGAGTGGTGTGTGTGTCTGTGTGTGTGTCTGTGTCTGTGTGTGTGTCTGTGTCTGTGTCTGTGTGTGTGTGTGTGTCTGTGTGTGTGTCTGTGTGTACGCTCGTGTATATGGATGAGACAAGATGCCCTCCAAATTCTAGTAAGTGCTGAAGGGGATTTTAAAGTATTTAACTTTAGTTCCCTCCATATTGATGACAGCATGGTTAATGTATTTGCCAAAGGTCTATCATTTGTCCCGGAAAAAAGAGCGGACTTGGTCAGGACTATCTTAGACTTAAAAATGTTCATGCGCAAACTTAATTTAACTTGTCTAATGGGAACTAATTCTACACTTTGCTAATAGCTTGAGAGTATCAAGCTTATTTAATCCACCGTTACAAGAATCCCTGGCAGTGTTTGAAAAAGTGTGCGAAATGGACATTAGAGCATTGTTAGCCAAGAGAGTTAATAATTTAAGCATACAAAGGAATTTTTCTGTGGACGAACTTGCTTTCATTAACCTTCTCAATGCATGTGATGTTAAGGGCGGAGACCTTGTTTTTATGGATCAATATGAATATGTGGATAGGATGCAAGTACATTTGGATAGTGTTGCTTATGAATTTGTAAGTTTAAATGAAATTAATGGGGCTTATAAAAATGTTAATAACATGCTTAATGATTTGTTCCTTGAAGGGAGTATTGATTTGGACACTCTCCAATATTTAACCATGTCAGCACCTGTGACACCTGTGTTATTTGGGGCCCCAAAGTTACATAAAGATGTGAAGAATCCCCCATTCAGACCAATAGTGGATGGGAGGGGCTCTATTACTTACGCAAGTGCGAAGTATGTAGATCACAAACTGAAACCTGTTGTTAAATCAGAACCACAGATATGCCATGACTCATGGAGTTTCCTTGATGGCATCAACAGCTTAGAATATGATGACAACTTCATGTTCCTTACACTTGATATTAAGGATCTCTATACTGTCATTCCGCACAACTTGGCTATGGAATGGATTAGAGATTTCCTACACATGAAAAGGATGGACGATAAAGATATTTGTCATTGAAACTCTGCTAGAGAGAGTTCTGACTAATAATTTTATTAGTTTCAATGGGCAATTGTTTTTACAGAAATCTGGGATAGCAATGGGATCACCATGTGGCAGTAGTTTTGCCAACTGTGTAATGGCCTATTGGGAAAGAGTGCTGTTGTTCAACAACCCAATGTTTAAGAAACATGTTGTCTGGTGCATAAGATACCAGGATGACATGTTCTTTATTTGGAAGGGGGATGTTGAGTTGATTCAACCATTCATTACAGCTATCACAGCCTTAACAACATTCTTGGGATTTAATTTCCAAGTAGGCCTTGATACAATCAACTTTTTGAATGTCCACCTATGTAAAGATAGTCCTAATAGTAGGTATAAAACCACTATCTTTAGAAAGCCTACTTATTCAAATGCCTTCTTGCATTTCACGAGTAGCCACCCACACCATCAGAAGAAGGCAGTAGTGAAAGAGCAGGCAGTCAGGGCAGCCAGAATGATCTCATACTATGATGAATTCCTAAGCGAATGTACCTTGCTCAA